>NC_056746.1:464047793-464080293 GCF_019279795.1 Protopterus annectens
GTCATGGAGCTACTCTCCTTTACTTCTAAGTCATGGAGCTACTCTCCTTTACTTATAAGTCATGGAGCTACTCTCCTTTACTTATAAGTCATGGAACTACTCTCCTTTACTTATAAGTCATGGAGCTACTCTCCTTTACTTCTAAGTCATGGAGCTACTCTCCTTTACTTCTAAGTCATGGAGCTACTCTCCTTTACTTCTAAGTGGAGTCTTTTCCATAAAAGAAGTATTTTCTGTGAAAACTATCTATTCCTCTAACAGGTCCTATTTGTGTTTCTATGGTCATTTAGATCACTTGAACAGGTGTTCAAGGCTTTATTAGTTTTGTGGATGTGTAGGAGGTGACACAAGACCAGATCTTTTGAGGATGTGTAGGCAAGTCAAGAGATTTTCTGTAAGTAGTCTGTAGGAAATAAAAAGAGTGAGAGAGAGAGAGAGAGAGAGTTAGTTAAGGTAGTTAGGATAAGTCAAGGATGATGTGCACTTGACTTTTTTTTTGTTAAGGAAATGCTGTGGTTTCTAGAGCTGTGTCATATATCTAGACAAATGCATAATAGAGGGGCATTATATACTATTATTGGCCTGATTAGGGAAGAATATAGTGAGACAATGACTTCATTAAATATAGAAGATATGCCCTTTGTTATTAGGCTGGCTATATAAAGAATTTCTTAACAAAAGTCATCATGTACTGGTCAAAGGATAGTTCATTGCAAGTGAAGGTACCTTTTTTCTTAATGAATGAATCAATTTTTAGGGCGTTGTCTCCTAAGTTGTATTAACAGGAGTGCCCATGTTTGCCAGAGGACACATTGCTATATTTTTCTGACATTTAGTTTGAGGTTATGGTTCTGATGTCACTTGATAGCATGCATTAGATCCTCCTGCAAAATATGTAGGTAATATGGGATATTTATGACATCTCTCAGTTTGCAGTCATTGGCAAAATTTGTAAGTCAGAGACCTTTGTTACCTGCTTTAGATCGGAGAAGTAGGTACTGAATTGGAGTGGTCCTGGGATTGATCCCTGAGGGACACTGCTGGTAATCACTGTTTTATTTGTGAATGAGCCTGTAATGCTAACAGTTACACTAAGAGTTAACCAACAGAACCCAGACTGTTAGTATTACAATATAATAACTTGACTGCATACTAAAGCTCGATAGCTCTCACTGGCTCGAGGCTACACTATATCCCATGATGCCTAGTGGCTGTTTCCCAGATCTCATTTGAGAATTAACCCTAGACTATGCCAACTCATCCCGTAAAAACAAAATGGAATAGATGCGCTGCCCCTACTCTGAAATAGGTGTGAAGAGAGTCAGGCACCTATAACCAATTTATAGTTCCTCTCAATCCTCTTGGAAGGGGGAAAGGAGGGTGGGTCGCAAGAAGGAAGATGAGATCCTATCTCACCTTCATTTCTTGCTGGTTGGGGCAGCATCCCCAGCACCTTCATCTTGGGTGGCTCAAGGGAATAAACTCTTCAGAACTGTGGATCCAAAGGAAGCCCTGTTCTGGGAGGCTGCATCTACTTTGTAATGAGTTATAAAGGTATGACAGTTCACCCATGTGGCAGCTGCACAAATTGAGTCCAAAGGAAGTTCAGCTTGGAAGGCAGTAGAAGTAGCCATGGCTCTAGTTAAATGCCCTGTAATTTTGCCTGGCAGATGTTTGTTATGCAGTTTATAGACATAAGTGATGGTATTTGTGAGCCATTTTGATAAGGTGACCTTTGTAACTGCAACACCTTTTCTGTTGTCTGAAAAAGACACAAAGAGTTGGTCAGATTTTCGAAATTCTTTGGTCCTATGTATGTAAAAACATAGTTGTTTATGAATGTCCAACTGATAAAGCTTGTATTATGCCCTGTTGCCATAATTAGGGAAAAATACAGCTAACTCAATAGACTGGTTCAAATTCTCCTTGGAACAAACTTTTGGTAGAAAGGAAGGATTCATTCTGAGGGACACTCTGTCTTTATGAAAGATTAAATAGCGAGGACGAATAGACAGAGCTTGCAATTCTGATACCCTTCTAGTGGAGGTAATTGCTGTTAAAAAGATTGTCTTCCAAGATAAGAACTTTAGTGAACAGAAGGTGGCTGGATCAAAGGGGGGTGAGGTCAAAGACAATAATACTAAATTGAGGTCCCACAGAATAAAAGGTTCTCTTAAGGGAGGCCTTAGAAGAAAAGTACCCCTGAGAAAGGCTTTGCATAAATAGGACATGATGTTCAACCCCATGTCTCTGACATGGTAATTTGAAATAGCAGTTAGTTGCACTCTTACAGTGGCTGCTGCTGCACCTTGATCAAAATTTTCTGTTGAGAATTCAAGAATCTCAGATAGAGGAGCTGTAAAGGGATCTATGTTGTTTCTGCCTGCCCAGTAAGAAAACCTCTTCCATTTATTCCCATAAACTTTCCTAGTTGCATTCTTGTGTGATGAAACCAGAATGTGCTTTACTGCCAGGGATACATCTGGAAGCCTGGCTAAGACTGGAAGTGAAGTAACTAAGCTATCAGCTTGAGATTTTGAAGAGAGCGGTGGAGCATTCCTGGCTGATGAGTCAGGAGGTCCAGCACCGGGTCCAGAATCCAGGGCTCCTCCAGAAGATGGGGCCATAGGAAGGGAAACCAAATTTGTCGAGGCCAGTAAGGGGCAATGAGAATTAGCTTGTGACTCAATGACTTGGCTTTCTGGAGTACCTTGGGTATTAATGGAAACAGAGGAAAGCATACAGAAGTCCCAGGGGCCAATCATGCACAAGTGCATCCATTGATGACTCCCCCGGAGGGGGGACTAGGGCAAAGTAGCTGCTGCATTTTATGTTGATGGACATGGCAAATAGATTGCAGCAAGGCTGGCCCCACTTGCGAAAAATTCTGTTCACAATCTTTTGATTCAGAGACCACTCATGAGGCATAAGGATCATTCTGGTCAACCTGTCTGCTATTACACTGGATTTCCCCGGAATATGCATTGCAGTCAGAAAATGTTGAGAAGAAATTGCCCATTGCCATACTCTTTGAGCCTCCTGACATAGGGTGTAGGATTTGGTTCCCCCTTGCTTGTTGATGTACCATACCACCGACATATTGTCTGTCTGAACTGCAATAGTACCTGTCAGTAGAGAGGTGTGGAATGCTTGCAATGCCAGAAGCACCGCCCTCATCTCTAGGACATTTATGTGCAAGTTGTACTCGTGTTCCTGCCAAGTCCCTTGGACTGTCTGTCCCAGATAATGTCCCCCCACCCTATCTGGGAAGCATCCATGGTCACTGTGGCTACGGGATGGGGAAGTACAAATGGTCTGCCTATAGTTACCTGGTTGGAGTGAAGCCACCATTGTAGGTCCTTCCTGCAGGTGTTCGTGATGAGAATTTTGTGAGACATAGGCAACTTCTGCATGGACCACTGGGAAAAAAGAAGCCACTGTAATATTCTCATGTGTAGACGTGCTAATGGAACTAATGTGATTGTCGCTGCCATTGAAACTAGGACTTTGAGGACAACTTTGGCTTGTACTTTTTTCTTTTTGATTAGTATGGAGACTTGGTGGTGTATCGTTTGTACTCTTTTGTAAGGCAGTTGTGCCACCATATTTCTTGTGTCTGTCTGCCCCTGTAAAGGAAATATGCTGAGATGGCAACAAGGCAGATTTTTCTAACTTTATCGTAATTCCCAGCTGAGAGCAGAGATGAATGGTGGAGTTTCTTGTCCTGGTTAGTAGATGCTCGGTGGTGGCAGTCAGGAGCCAGTTGTCTATGTATGGAAACACCCAGAATCCTTGACGCCTCAGGTGAACTGTAACTACTGCCATGCACTTGGTAAACACTCTGGGGGGTGTAGTGAGACCAAAGGGCAGAGCTCTGAACTGGTAATGACTGCATCCCAGTTGGAAGTGCAGATACCTTCTGGATTGCCTGTCCATCTTTATATGGCAGTACGCATCCTGAAGATCTATCGAGCACATCCAATTGTCTAGTCCCAAAAAAGGGAGTATAGACTGCAGTCTTACCATCTGGAACTTCGTCTTTCTGACTGACTTGTTTAGTCTGCTGAGCTCTAGAATTGGTCTCCAGTTCCCTGTCTTTTTCAGAACTAAAAAGAACCTTGAGTAAATTCCGGATCCGACTTGGTCTGCAGGGACTTCTTGAATGGCTCTTTTTTCTAGCAGCCTTTGGATTTCTAGGGTTGCTTGATCCCTTTGACTGGTTGGAAAGTCTGGGATGTACTTTGATGTGAGTGGTGAATAGGAGAAAGGAATTTTGTATCCTCTGGATATGCTGAACTGCACCCATTGGTCTTGAGTAAAAGTCTAGCCAGGCTTTTGGGTACAGTGATAATCTCTCCCCGACTGTCTCCAGAGGTGGGCAGGCAGGTCTCCTTTCAGGAGAGCCAGAAGGGTCAACCTGAGAACATATCTCTGTCACCCTGGTTCTGCGGACCCCCTCTGCCATGTGGATGGCGTCTTCTATTGTTATTTCCCCCTATGCCCCTGGGGGGAAAATCACCATGAGTATCCGGCAAGGCTCCTTTGGCTTTCCGGAACCACATCTTTCTGCTCTTCTGGCCCTTGGGATAAGGCCTCATTGGGGTGGAAATATGTACTCCCACAGCAGAAAGTGTCTTGCCATCCTTCTCACTCCTGGTTAGGGTCTCTTTTACTTTTGGCCCGAAAAGGGACGAGCCGTCAAAAGGGGCATCAATACAGGAAGACTTGAAGAGTTCAGCAAAATCACAAAGACGCATCCAGGAATGTCTCCTCAGAGCTATTCCTGTACCTGCTGCCCTACTCGCTTCATCAGCTGCATAGGAAATGAGACACATGGATTAGTTAGTAATAAACGTTAAGGTCATAAGCTGAGAGTTAATTTCATCAGATAACCCCTGAGCTGTAGCACCTTGTAGGGTCCCTCCTAACTCCTTAAGGAGATCCCTCTGCAAAATGAGTAAAATGGGATAGGTAGTTCAGTGATCTGAGAGTAAAGGCTGCTGAAGAAAACATATGCTTCCCGTATCTGTCCATCATACAAGATTCCTTATTAGGCAGGCAGACAGATGCAGAAGTTTAAGCAAGTTCTTTCTTAGTGGCCACCGCCACCACCATAGCATCTACCGGGATGCCTTTTGTTAGAAGCTGTTTGTCCACCGGGGCTGTGATAAATTTGTTTGGCCTCCTCGGAACTGGTTCCACAGACACCAGAGAGCGCCTCGTCTTCTGACTGACCACACCCAGCAGCTGGTGGAAGGTCAAGAACCAAATGCCTCCAGGTATACCGACTCATCCTCAGAAGGGGAAAGGCTTTCCAGCCACCTCTCTGTTTCAGGATTTCTAAGATGTCTGAAAATGAGACATCCTCAGAGGGTGACTGTGGGGACCCCTCCGATTTCCCTAAGTCAGTATCAGATGTGACAGACTTGGGGGAGTCTACGTGTTTCCTCTTACATGTTCTCTTTCGAGGGACCTCTTCAGGGGGATGTTCCAGAGAAGTTTCGGAAGAGAGGGCTTTGCCCATTTGGGCATCCTGGGGCACTGGTTCTCTACTCAGGGGTTGGAGGAGTGATGTAGAGGTTGACACCGGGCCCTTGGGGGGAAGAGTAGCTGAAGCCAAGGGTGAAACAGTCTCAGAGGAAAGCACACTCCTCACCATCTCGAAGGCACCCCAATCTGGAGCTAAGAGAGACTCCTGGTCTGAGAAGCCAGGAGATCTCCCCTGAACCAAAGACGAGGGCTCCATGGCAGATGTGGGTGCCGAACTGACCTGTGCCGAAGCTCCGAGTAAAAAAGTCAGATCCAACAACCGTCCTGTCCTACTCTCCCCCCAGAGCTGACGAGGGAGTTTCAGCCCCCAGACCCTTCAACAGAAGAGGGTATTGAAGTGGTTGGAGAAGACAACAGCACCAAAACTTCCAGAGCAGGCTTCACCACAAGGACTTCCAGGCACTCTGGCTCTGAACTCAGCTGAATCGTAGGAGGAACTGAGGTTAAAGACACTACTGGAGTCAGCTTCATGACCTTCTGGGCTGGCAGGAAAGAATTTTTTGCCAAGGCCGGTGTACGAAGCAACTTTATCACCACTTGGTCCACATCATCATCCAAAAGGCTCTGAGATCAACAGGAGGACTTATGGGTTACAGCCACAGATTGAAGGCACCAACTGAATCGGTTCCAGTGATGGTGACTGGCTCCTTTTTTTACTACTTGACGGTTCCAGAGACATAGGTGGAGCCGAAGTAGATTTTTGTCTGTTGGACCCGCTAAGTATCGGTTCCAAAGATATAGGTTGGCCGTGTCTCCTTGATGACTCTGAGCCCGGAGCTAAAGAAGTTTTTGGAGTTTTGTTTACTGTTTTTGATGCCTGACTGCCTTCAACTGTATCAAAGGGTCCATTCAATAAACCACTGAGAATAAGTTTGTTTTTCCTTTCCTGCAGGACCCTGTAACTGAATCCATGACAGATCAAACAGAAATCCTGCAGGTGGATGGCACGGAGACAGTTCACACAGATGGTGTGACCGTCAGTAAGAGGCATTTTCTGTGTGCATGAGACACACTTTTTAAATCCTGACCGTTTAACTTCTTTAGACATCCTGACTAACAAAAGGTACTAAAGTCAAGAAAAAACAATAACTATTTTGGTAACAAACACACCACTTCACAATAAGCAAGGATAGTAAAAGCCTCTATATATAAAAGATATATATATATATATATATATATATATATATATATATATATATATATATATATATATATATATATATATATATATATATATATATATATATATATATATACACACATATATATATATATATATATATATATATATATATATATATATATATATATATATACACACACACTTTTTTTTTTTTTTTTTTTTTTAAGAAAGACAGGTGTAGGGAAGTTAGAAAAAGGTTATAAAAAAGTTAGAGGAGGGTCTTAAATGACACAGCATTCCCCTAACTGAGGAGATGCCTCTAACTTAAATGGTGAAACTGGAAGAGGAAAAAGGGGAGAGGAAATCCTCTAACTAAAATGGATTCCTCTAAGCAGCGCCAAGTAGGCCATAAGAAGGAAGAAGGAGTTCAAGTTAAGTCAATAAACAGGGACAGAAATAAAGACTTGCTGAAAAAGGGTAATTATGTCATGCAAAGGGAATAAGTAGTTAGACAAATTACTATTAACCAGAATGAAATACCAAAAATTAAAGCCACTTAGCCAGAGCCAGCGAAGAGCAATCCTGAAGCTGCAAGTGGCAAACGAGATCTGGGGAACAGCCGCTAGGCATCATGGGATACAGTGTAGCCTGGAGCCAGTGAGAGCTCTCGAGCTTTAGTATGCGGCCGAGTCAGAACTGATTCTCAATTCCGAACCAAACCAGCAATCATGAAGTTGGACTTTCCTGACCAACAATAATAAATAAATAATAAAATAAATAAATAAGGAAAACCTGGCATAACATAGTAGCTAGCTACTCTACCCCTGTATGATACTGGCAGATCATGAGGCATATCTTAACAAACTGGTATCCATCACCCTTGGATGACTTCAGTCTCCATTAACTGGAGAAGCTATACTACTACAAACAAGTATACACAGAGATTCCTGGAATTCAGTAATGCCAACTCCTTTGACCAACTAGTCCAAATCCCAGTGGGTACTCAAAAAAGTATTAGATCTGGTCCTCTCAGATATAATCTCCCCATGCTCAGAGCCAGCAGTTACTAAATAAGTGGTCAAATCTGACCATCATGCAATATTATTTATTCTAGGTGAGACCCAAATCACAATAAAATCCCTCCATCTCAGAGACTACTCCAAGGTAAATCAGTTCCAGCTAACGTACGATGTAATACAATTCAAACATCCTCCTCACCTAGATGACCCTGCTTCTCACTCTGTAATTTTGAAGAATAAATTCTATGCCCACCTCCAAGCTAGCATTCAGGTCTCAGTCGCCATAAGACAAATATCTGGTGTCAAATTTAAGAACAAACCCATGTGTTGGAACCACAGTATCAACTAGCAATATAATATGAGGAAAAGCAAACTTATCACCTCACCAGCTAGAGAACAGTGCAAAATCAAAAGCTTGGAAACAGAATCAAATCCTCCAGGAGCAGGTACATATTATGAATTACCACCCATGCTAAGGATATCCATTTATGGGGTTTTTTCAGTTATGTGAGGGAACCTAAGAAATAATAACCAGCAATGCTCAGAATTAATACAAAAACAACACCATGTATTCAATCCCTGATGACACGTCCAAGGCAACAGCAAACAAATTCAGTTCAAAAATTACCCCTATCCCCCCAAATGACACACAGTATCTTAGCATGCCTACTCCACCTCCACAAAACACCACTGAGCAAGCTCTAAGCATTCTCTCCAAGGCTAAAATCACTAGCTCCATGGGCCCTAACAATGTGCCAGGTTGTTTTCTTGTTGACACCAAACACTGCCTGGCTGACTCCTTATTACATATATTCATATCTCAGACTCTCCACTGGATTTGTACCAGAAGTATGGTGAATGGTTGTAGTAACACAACTCAACAAAGGAGGACCCAAGACTGACCAGGGCAGCTATGGACCTATCAGTCTCACCAGCCTTACCTGTAAGGATCTCATGAGTAAGGACATAGGAAGACTTCATACCTTGGATCCTAACCAAGGTGGGTTTGTGGAGGACAGATCCTGACCCTTAAACCTGGTGGACTTTTTGAACAAGTCACTAAGGCATTAGACACAGGTTAATCAATTTGCATGATATACTGTCACTTAGCTAAAACCTTCAATATCCTCTCATACTTGTGCATCATTGATAGGCTAATGTAATTAAATATAAATCCCTGTGTTACCCACTGGATAGCAAACTCACCAACAGAACCCAACCAGTGAGAACGAAGGCGAGATCATGGGCAACAAACATGGAACATTATGGTGAGTACATAACTTCCTTTTTTTTTCGGTGGTGGCACAGGGAGAAAAGCTCCAGCATTTACATACATGGACAATATACAGTACATTTTCATTTTCCATATTGTATATAATATTTTCATCTTACTTAAATAAACATTTTTATATACATAATTAAGTGCAACAGATGATTAATGTTAACCTTGCATTGTACAATTTGTGACTATAGGAAGAGGAGAAAAAAAATAAGAGATTACCTGTAGATTTGTATAAGTTGTACCAGACAGATATGCAAAGAAAGAAACAAGGACAAAGATTGACATTTGGGAGGAAATTAGTAAGTAGTGGTATGATGAGGAAGAACAAGGATTAAGTAGTAGTAGGTAGCTAAGAAATATAATCAGTTAAATGTTTACAGTAGTTGATCGAGGGGAAAGTGTAACAATCACCATATAGGAATTTAGTGCTGAGCATCTAATGTTTTGTCATCAGTATTGCAATTTATATTTTCTGGTGGATCAGAAAATTATCTTGGTGTAAAGCAAAACTTCAGCCAAGTGCCTTGCAGATGCTGTTTTAGCAGACTTTTAAAGCATTTGTTGTTTTCTGCATGCTTTAACTCTAGTGGAATGGAGTTTTACAGTTTTGAGACAGTGAGAATATGATGAGTTTCCGTCAAAGTTTTTTGAGTTAGTTACAGATAGGAGAGATTTGATATTGGAGCAAAAAGTTCTGTTGTTGTATGGTAGCAATATGCTTTTTAGAGAGGGGCAACTATCTAAGTCGTAGATAAGTTTGTGGGCAGTGAGCTGAGAGAAGGTTAACTGAGAAGGTTAACTGATTTGGGAGTTCTAGCCAAGTTAGTGGCTGTGCAGTGGTGGGTATTATAACAGATACGTGTGTTGAATCTTGCTATTTTATTATAGAATGCATCAAGCTTGGACTTGAGGGTATTGTTGAGATTCGTGAAGATAAGGTAAGCCATACAACAGAGATAGGAGCAGGCAGATTATTGCTATGGATTTTCTTGTGGACGCTGTACGGTACTGATTTGCTCTGTGAAGGCATCCTATTTTTTGTGTGCATTTTTCATAGCTTCAAGAATATGTTGGTTGTATTTAAGTTTGTTTTCTATGAGTACGCCAAGTAATTTGGCTTCTGCTGCATTTTTCTATTGTCAGATGAGATAATATGGAAATTGAGTTTCTGAGTATTGAATTGTTTGCTTATAAAGAGCATTAGTTTAGTCTTTTTTGCATTTAGGAGTAGGTCTGCAGTACCTAGCCAGGATTCAACAGATGAGAAAGACTTTTATGTGATTTCCTGGGGAATTTGTAGCATTGGGCACAGCAAATGAGGGTTCCAGGATTTCCATACTGAACTATATTTGCTTTTTTTGTGGTGGTAAAGAGTTTGTTTACAAATATATTAATAAGAAGTGGGCTCAGCATTGATCATTCCAGGACTTGAAGTGTGATTGAAAGGAAAGAAGAGAATTCTTGTTTTCATTTTACCAATGGTTGTCTATTTGTGAGATAGCTATGAAACTAGGTAAGAGATGAGTTCACTGAGAATTTTTTTATGGGAAACTGTTTCAAAGGCCTTTAACAGATCCAAGAACAGTTCTGATACTAGGTTGCCATTATTTCTATTGTGGTTGATAGCAGTGCTAAAGCTAATAAGAGCAGTAATTGTGCTATGACTGGGGTGGAAGCCATGTCGGGTCAAGGGGAGAAGATTATTTTGGGTAAGATGTGAGTGGAGCTGGAAGTGGATGCATTTTTCTAATATTTTTGGTAGTGGTGATAGTTTAGCCATGAGTCTATAGTTGAATACGTCAGTTGAATTTCCACCTTTGTGTAGTGGAACTATGAAAGATTCTTACAGATAGCTGGAACATAGTTTTCTGTTATGGATTGGTTGCTTTGTATAGAAACAGGGAAGGCTATTGCTTCAGAAGTTAATTTTAGGCACTCTGTTGGTAGGTTGTCTGTTGCTAAGGTTGCTGGTTTGAGGTTTTGTAGGTATTTTTTGCTGTACTAGTTGGGACTGGTTGGAAATAGAAGAATATTGTATTGTTATTAGATGAGGCTGGGGTAGTGAAGGTGATGTGACAGCTTTATTTAGTAAGGCAGAGTATTGAGTTTATAAAGTGGGAGTTGAACTGGTGGCTGTATTGTCTGGGATGTTACTGGTTGTTCGTATGAGAATAATTGCTTGGCCGGGGTGTAGTAGTTTGTTTATGGAGGACCAAAATAGCTTGGGATTGTTTTGGTGTGTTGATTGATGGTTGGTAAAGTAGGATTTTTTTTTTGTCTTTGTTTATTAACTTTTTTTGCAAGATTTCTTAAGTCTTTAAATCACTGGTAATTGGACTGGTTTTGTTTTTGGACCATATTTTCCAAGCTTTACCTCTTTCAAGAAGAATTTGCCTGGTGACTTTTCTTAACCAGGCTGCAGGGTTTGACCTGATTATTTTAGTTCTGAGGGGTATGTGGCTATTGAAGATGCTTAGGAAAGTAGTATTGAAATAGGTTACTTATCATCTAGTGGCATAGTCTTTAGAATATTATAGTTGTAGAGTTTGATTGTAGAGATGAAGTTGCTTGAATTAAGGTATTTCATATGTTGCACCTGTTTGTAGGCTACCTCTTTGCATATAATCGCATTGTTTCTGACAGCTAAAGTTGGTAGATGGTCACTGATACTTTCAGCAAGGCAGTCAGGGGGATTTCAGTTATCGGCTGGTTACAGGATTGCTGCTTTCAACGTATCTACAGAGCTGCTTAGTTTTAGGGAGAAATAGATTGAAATTTAGTATATGTGCCAAGGGTGACAAGGGAGAATAGTTGTAGGGAAATATAAGTTCAGCTGAAGACAGAGCAAGCTATTACAAGATACAGCGGAAATAGAGCATTTAATGTATTCCTTAGTAGTAAGGTAAGACCAACTGCATGTTGGAGAAAACTGCCTCTACTGATAATACCTAATAGCAGATGGACATAAGCCAGGATTTTATTGCTCTGTTATTGTCTACTTGTGGTTTAAACTTTTCAAAGCGATGGAATAACTGGAATGGACAAATCTTGTCTGATAGGTGGCTGAGAGGGATATTCATACCCTTAGCAGTAGTGGGAGATGGTTAGTTCTCCCAGGTTGAGTGGTTGTATTCCTGGGGGGGCTCTACATAAGTGCTCTATGAGGCAGGATAGTGACTGATACAGTTTTAAGCAGGTAATTTTAATTTGATGCCTGGTATAGGGTGGAAGAATGTGTGGAAATGGTTCTGATTTGTAACTGTGTCTTTAAGCAGATTGATTATGTCATTAAAGAATGAGAGAAGAGTAGTGGGATTATATAAGTGGCTCAGTGGGGTGGCTGGGGAATTGAGACTAGGAGGGGAGTGAAACTTCTTATCATAAGAATAATGTGGAGAAGTTCTAGGTCATTGTCCTCCTGCATTATTAGCCTGGAATAAAATGGCTTCACTTGAATACAGGTACGCCTCCAGCATCTCCAATGTCCAGTTTGGTGTTGGGTCTGAAGGAATAGTAAGCACTAAAATCCTTCACTCTGGGGATGCTTTCCATGATTTGAAGCTACAGTTCAGTAACTATGCATTTATCTGTTTTTTCAAGGGTTTGGAATGTGGGTAATGAATGAAACTTCTTGTTAGGGTGATAAATTTGAGCAATGTGGTCGGCTTCATGGGCAATGTGATTAGAATGACTGTGGAAGAAAAAGTCTTTGCCAATATATGGAAGCCATGAAGAGAGAGATACAAACCATCCCTAACAAAGCAGTGGGGTTGTCAATCATCTCTTTCCAGGCTGATTTATACTGGAACCCGACTAGACTGACATCAATAATTAAGCTAATAAGTAGTCAATTATCTTTTGCTTGTATTGCAACATCATTCTTGATGGTGGTAAGATACTGCTCAGTACTAGTTTCCCTCTCTTTCCAGATGCATATTCTGAGAGATCCACTATGTCCATCTTAAATCATTTACTCCCATATGTGCGATGATCAGGTCATACGTGTACCTAGTATGAAGGCACTTGAGGGCTTTAGTAATGTTGCATGTCCTGGCACCTGATAGGCAGCTAACCATTACCCTGTCTTTGATTAGCCTGAATAGTGTTGTATCTCTGTGTCTAACTATGGAGTATCCTATGACTAGGACATTGTCAGATGAACTAGCTTGGTCTTTAGTGCGTAAGAGCTTCTGTGTGTTAGTTATGTCACCCCTGTTAGTGTCCGTCTTTGCTACAGCATCAAAATGAGCTGTGTGTTGGATATGAGTTTATGATGCTAGGTTGTATGTGTGGTGGGGGTAAATCTGAAGATTTAGGCTGAGGTTCAGTCTTCAGGTTCCTAAGAGGCTTTGCATAAAGATTTTTTAATGTCATCAACACAAGACAGATTCGAGTTTGTAATCTGCAATCTAATGTTGTGCAGGTGGGCTGAGGTATTATAACATCTCTGCAATCTGATGTTGTGCAGGTGGGCTGAGGTATTATAACATCTCTGCAATCTGATGTTGTGCAGGTGGGCTGAGGTATTATAACATCTCTGCAATCTGATGTTGTGCAGGTGGGCTGAGGTATTATAACATCTCTGCAATCTGATGTTGTGCAGGTGGGCTGAGGTATTATAACATCTCTGCAATCTGATGTTGTGCAGGTGGGCTGAGGTATTATAACATCTCTGCAATCTGATGTTATACAGGTGGGCTGAGGTAATATAACATCTCTGCAATCTGATGTTGTGCAGGTGGATTGAGGTATTATAACATCTCTGCAATCTGATGTCGTGCAGGTGGGCTGAGGTATTATAACATCTCTGCAATCTGATGTTGTGCAGGTGGGCTGAGGTATTATAACATCTCTACAATCTGATGTTGTGCAGGTGGGCTGAGGTATTATGACATCTCTGCAATCTGATGTTGTGCAGGTGGGCTGAGGTATTATGACATCTCTGCAATCTGATGTTGTGCAGGTGGGCTGAGGTATTATGACATCTCTGCAATCTGATGTTGTGCAGGTGGGCTGAGTTATTCTGACATCTCTGCAATCTGATGTTGTGCAGGTAGGCTGAGGTATTATAACATCTCTGCAATCTGATGTTGTGCAGGTGGGCTGAGGTATTATAACATCTCTGTAATCCTATGTTGTGCAGGTGGGCTGAGGTATTATGACATCATACTTCGTTACACATGCCTCACAGGTAGGTAAATTTCAGTCTGTCTGCTAGAGCCAGGACTCTGAAACTTTATGTAAAATTGGCTCTGTTCTACATTTTATAGAACAACTTCAACATACGCACAAATTTTTCTCACCTTGTAGTGTATTTGCCTCCCTACAAAATTATGGACACATTGCCACATACAGGTATGATCTAACTGTAGTATACCTTTCAGAAGTAAAGTAACTTGTGTGCATGAGTCATGCGATTGGATGAATAAAAAGCAACATGGCTGCTTCTAGTCTCATGTAGTCTTAGCCCCATACTGATGCTTGTGTCTTATCCACAAACAGCTGTTTCAGAAAGGTCAGAACCTTAATCTAGACAACAGTACAAATGTCATTATAGCTGAAAATTGCTGAGGCGTTGTGCATATAGCCAAGTGAAACTAATTAAACCTTACCTCATTGCACAAGTAAAATATTGTCAGTTTTGCTGATGAGAAGTGGTTTCCAGGAATTACATGTTGGAAATATCTTTCTGTACGTACTTGCTGTGAAATCATGATGCTTTTTCCATATTTTCTAAAATAAAACCTTCAGTTTCACAAAACTTTGCTCAGATTGGAATGAAACATTTTATCATTGATGGGGAGTGTGGTTAATTAGCAGTCCCCATATCTTTGGCTTGCTGTGTTTCATTCATCTGTCCATCACTTGTGTTACAGGATGCTTGCACAGCATATATCTCAATCATCCAGATTTTTGTAGACTATCCAGATTTTTTGCCTCATATTTTTGGTCTGTTTATCATAAAATTTGTGATTTTCTGACATCACTGAAAATTTTAAGTTACTAAATAATGACATACATTTAAATATCAGACTTCACATCTTTCAGAAAATGCACACTAACACAAGTCCTACTATTTTAGCAACTTTCTAAGTTTATAAAAGCAATATTTAAAGTCTGTCCTTATTTTTTGGACTTTTGCGCCCTGGTTATTTTAGGCTTTGTCCAGATTTCCTGTGCTAAGAGATTGAGAGGTATGATTATGGTACACAGTGCAGGTGGGCTATGTCGCTGAATGGTATCATTTTTCTTAAAAGAAGCCTCACTTTCTAAAGAAAAATGAAGAAAAAAGTTATGATAATCATAGCTCTTAGGTATACTGAGTCACAAATATTTACTTATGAATATATGTGATGTGCAGTATTTAGACTTTTAACTTCCTTGTCTGTTGCTCTTTGCAAGGTTGGCAATTAGATGGTCTTTAAGTAATGACATGCATACTTTTGGTTGATATTGTGTCTGACATCTGTCTCTGACACATTTTCTTCTGAAATGTTCTCCTACTTGAAACTGTTCATCTAACTCTGTTCCACATTCTTTCAATTCCCCATTGCTTCTGGTCAGCCCTACACCCCCCCCCCCCCGTAGTCAGTGACCTATCCAGCTATTCAAGAGCAGATTGAGCTCTATGCCCTTCCTTGTAAAGAAATTAACCTTCTCCACCTTTGCAGTGGGTCAGAAATTATCTTTGCAACACAACATTGTGTGTGTGTGTGTGTGTGTGTGTGTGTGTGTGTGTGTGTGTGTGTGTGTGTGTGTGTGAGCATGAGTATGCAGTCATAACAATACATTCATTCTCTCTCACTCTCTTGCAATAAAAAGGCAAATAGTCACATTAATATTATACGGCTCTCAACCTTTGTTTTCTTGGAGACAATTTAGCTAGATCTTGGCATTTTGTATTTTTGTCTTTACAGTCTGCTTTCTGTATCAGGAAAATTATCCATGGATAAATAAATCACTTATTTAACTGGTTGACTTTCATTTGGCAAGCCAAAGAAACATTCTCCTTTTTGTCATTTATTTAGTGGATGTGCATGACAGTTAGTGCCAGACTCCAAGAAGTCTGTCCATCATGGTCTCATGGGGGATGTCAACTGCAGCTTTTTGTTGTCTGTTGTAAATTTTGCATCTTAAACTTGTTAGCTCTCACCATTTTAGTCTCAGCTGGAGCTCCACATCTGTGATATAGCTTGAGTAAAACTAGTGTTATGTGACTGCCTGTTTCTTCTCACCAATTGATAACATATTAGCTTATGTTAACACATGCATTTTTCTGTCCATAATAGGGAAAATGTGTATTTCTAGTTTATCCATGATAAACTGTTGATGAATAAGGCTTGTGGATGCCATGGTATACCCAGATGGTGATGCTAGAACTGCTTCTGGTAGCAACAGTGCAGCCATTCTGCATATTTAGAAACATCCCTACTCCATTTCTGACCTTGCTGTGGATTCTCAGATTCACACAATGTGGTGGCAACCAGCCATTCCTTTCGTCTTTCCAGATTCCAGCATCTTATAGTCAGGAATCAGTAACTTGTTCTTCTATGGGATTTTTTCTTGTCCAGACCCTCCTGTTTGGAAGTAACTTCTCAGGACATAATGCCTAGACTAACTGCACAAAGTGTAGTGCATGCAGTTTTTAGTGTCCAACCATGACTTTTACCTATTGCTTACGATCTGTGATGCAGTACAGCTCCAACCGCAGACACTCCAGTTAATGCATGCACTTTTACAGAAATCCTAACAAAATAAAAATGTCTTTAATAAAATCATATTTTTGTGTTGTATGCATCAAGAAGGAGCATACTGTTTTAGTGCTTAAAACCTTGGTCTCATTTCTACTATTTGTAAGGTTGCTGGCAGTTTAACCCCAGCTGTATATTTATACAGTAATTTTATAAAGGGATATAAAGTGGAAGATAGTCTTCTCTCTTAAGTGAAAGGAATTGGTGACCACTTTAATAAAGAACTATGAATCAGTTTATGCTGTATCTCACACAAAATATGAGACATTTGGAGGGGTGCTAAATGTTACATAAGCCCAGTGAGATGCTATGCAGCTGCATTGCATCTAGATGACATTACTAATCATTTTGCTGTTATTGGTGCTATTCTGAGCTTTACTTTGTCACATGTACCCAAAACAAAATCCTAGGGATGCATACTGTGGAAGGAGTGAATGCTCTGCAGTTCTGTGTCAGGGAACCAGAACTTAACTACCGTGTAAAACCACAACTGAAGCAGATGCTTAGATTGTCTCACCCAAGTGTATCTGTCATTCTCTTGATAATTAAATTCATATAATCTCTTATCAGAATTCTTAGTCAATGACCACTGTGTAAAAAACTTTCTACTGCAATCATGCTCAGGCTGATTATTTTAGAGGTTCACTTCTCTTATTCATGTGTGATGGACCAAGATATACGACCTAGGATAAATCTAGAAACTAAGGTGTGAAACCCACTGAGCTGAGATAATAAACACAAGGTGTGGGCTTCTGCAATTCACTTCTTCACAAGGACATTAGTAATGAATCAATTTCAAATATGCAAGGGTGCAACCAAACAGATTCAAGTACACTATCTCACAACTGCAAACTCTGTGTGCAGAATTCATAGACAGAATGCACATGTACCACTTGTGCAGGCTAAATACATACACAGTGCTAGCATCCGACACAAAAATAAATGTACAGAAGGACTGCTGATGTGGTATGTGGCTAATCATTAAGAATGCCACTGGCACTCATCACAGCTGCAAATCAGCTAGACATCATATCACATGCCGTACCATGTACCAAAGCTGTCATCTGAAAGTTGTTATTGTCAAGGGATTTTCTTTTAAATAGAAAGGCAACCCTATACATTTGAAAACTCAGATATATTGTTTAAGCACCAATATGCATTGTTTCTGCTAAACAGATCAGGAAGTCCCCCAGTTCCTGCAGCCAAATATAAAGAAACAACACTGCTCCTGGAACCATGTTGCTGACCCAATAGTTAACGCACACACTTTACCCTTGGGGTCCCCAGATTTCAGTTATATTAATATTCCATAAACCAGTCCAAAATTCATATTTTTCTTGTCTAGTTTTAAACCCCAAAAGGACATGATAAGGAGCACTGTTTACAAAACCTACAGTTAAGAAAATTTGCTTAAGTTAATTACCCATCAGACTGGCTGGAGATGGGCAATATAGAAATATACTGATACTTAGCAACAAATAGTAGGCATCAGGAAACTCAAAATCCCAGAAAAAAAATTATTTTTAATGAGTGTCAATGCAAAAAATTACATTTTCTAATACTGCTTCTAGATATATAATGTATTACAGCGTCAAGGTGGTGAAAATATTTCAGAGCTGCTCAATGCAGTATGAGTAATGCTCAAGTAGCTTAATAAAATCTACAACTTTTAGATTAGAGCTATAAAAGTTCATTCTCAGTAGAAAAGAGTAGTTCTTGAAAGTCCATCTACTGGTGTGAGAACTCTGTTTACTGTTTACCACCATGCTTTGACTGTATTATACCAATCTAGCCATCCAGACTGGGTTTAGAGGTTGATTTGCAAGTATTCAGATTGATATTTAAGGACAACCTATTGTAGAAATAGGAGATATGTTGTCATACCATCTGGTCTTGTTGATATGGTGGTATATAGGTTTAGGTCTCTAGATTGGGTGTTTGCTTTACCATTCGTTCTACTAAGATGAAAGAGTTCAAAGTATGCTGGGATATTCATTGCACAGAAGGCTAAGGAAAGATTACATCTCAGGAGCATGTCTGACACTCAGCAGAAGGGCAGGACTTTTTGCCTATCAAGATAACCAAAGATACTGGGACATGAGATCCTTTTGGTGACAAATTATTAGGGTTTATTGAGTTTATTTAGGTGTTTAGCAACATACATGCCAAAGGGAACCAATGGGTCTAAGGGAGAAAAAAGAGACTACAACCTCTCAGGACTATTCAGAGAAACCAAGAAGGATATGTTATGCAAATTACAAAGCTTTTCTAACCATGAAAGAGATGAGATGCTTAAAGGAGACATTACGGTACTTTCTCTTTTGACCTACACATGGAAAAAATACTTTTCCTATATATTTTAAGTACATAAAAAGAAAACCAATATGATGGTTAAGCAACCTTTTGAAAAATATGAACCAAGCTTGTATCCATGCTAAATAATTTCAAACACTACTATTCTTGGCTAGAGTGCGGGGAGTGCCTTCTGTGTGGAGTCTGCATGTCCACCCCGTGGTTGGGTTGGGCATTCAAAAGACATGCGTAAATGGGCGTGCCTTCATTGAAGGTTGAACAACAAGCTGGCACCTCGGCGTTCATGAAAATCTACTGCCAATCATTAGCGGACCGGAGTTCTGCTGTGGCCACCCCTAACCGGGAAAAGCTGAAAGACAACAACAACAACAAGTAAGCTAAGCATTATATTTCAATAAAGAAATGAAAATGAAATAACAGAGAGAACAAAACATGTGGGAAGAGTAAAATGAATGAGAGACGAGGACAGTGAGAAGTAATGTGAAGAGAAAAGAAATGATATGGAAATAAGGAAGCAGAGGAAGAGAAGACATGGCCTTGAGACCTGTCTAGCAAATGTCCACCATGATGAGTAGTAGGATCAGTCATATGTTATGAACTCACTTTGCAAAAGATTGAGTGCATTTGTATGCCATTCATATGTTGTTTACCATACTGGCAGATTAGATTCAAAGCTTCCTTCTTGACAAAAAATCTGGCTCCCAGATCATTATCCAAACCTCGATCACCAGCAGTGCATGTCAACACTATGCCAATCTACTAGGCAGCACAGAAAACATTTTACTATGTAAAGGAAGGGGGGGAGGGGAGAAAATCGCATTGCCTGACACTCATTAGGAGCCCCTTCTTTGCAGGTGGAATTAATTATTCAGCCATTAATCTAAGAAAGCTTGTGGGGGTGAGTATTAATTAATGACAGGTAGAATTATCATATATTGTGTGTTTTGACCTTTTTTTATGCAGTACTAAGTGACCTTGTGTTTGATGTGTGATGTATCACATATGAAACTACTACACTCATATTCCCAACCACAGTAGTTGTCAACACTATTGCAAATATACAAATCCTAACAGGGAAAAGATTGTTAAGCCTCTAAGGTGGTTGTATCTTGACATTCAAGTTCATAGAAAGATATTCTCCATTTTCATCCATACAAAATAGACGTTCTCATGGCAGGAAAATTTTCAGTCAGTAGCCATATAACCAATAAGCTGCATTTTACAGAATATGTATTAATCAAATGGAAGTTGCCACAGTGAGAATTCTCTGTTTTTGAGGTATAGCAACTTCAGAGCTGATTATATTAAATGTTACAGGGAGTTAGGCTTCCTGCTTTGGAGTTGTGGGAGACAATGCCGCCCACTGAAAGAGAATTTTAAAATTCTGCTATCAAACAATGTATTTTCAATTAATCATGGAATGCAGAAGGGATAAAGCCCTTACTGCACCACAGATAGCTTGGGTACAGTTAATGCCATGGGTGCTCAATGGAGGTGAGTGACCAATGTCAAGGGGGCATCT
Source organism: Protopterus annectens (assembly GCF_019279795.1). Taxonomy (NCBI): domain Eukaryota; kingdom Metazoa; phylum Chordata; order Ceratodontiformes; family Protopteridae; genus Protopterus; species Protopterus annectens. The sequence continues at coordinate 464,068,354 of NC_056746.1, forward strand.
GATGGTCAGTTACAGGGAACAAATGGGAAATAAATGTTAGTAGCTGAGTGTCCTAGAACCCTATCCAGTTAACTGGAATGGAAATCTATCCTACACTTCTCTAATAAGGTCTAGAACCTAAGACTCTGTCTTTCTATATTTATATCTTATAAAACTGTAAAACATGTATTTCAGTGTAATCATTTTTGCATTAAAAAAATTAAAACAGCAAGCTATATACTTTACTACCCTTCTGCATTGTTAACCCTTTATTATATCACACTGCAAGTGGATGACCACCATTAATTCTAAATTTCATGTTTAGGCTATTTTGGATTACACTTAATTTAAGTAAACAGATGTTGAGTTACGGGTTCCTATCATAACAACGAAACGGCTGAAGATCGAATGGCCTAAAACACGAAAATGCCATTCATCGATGTGTTTTTTGTGAGATTGATGTACAGTGAAGATTGGAAAATTTGCCCTTTCCTCACTGTAGGGCGATCTCGGAGTTGGTATATATATATATAATTAGTGGGGGAGGGTGCAGCCTCCCACAAAAGCAAGTTTGAGGTATGACATTTTCAGCTTTTAGGTCATTTGACATTTGGTCTTTCTGATGTTATAATATAGACCTACTGGTTACCATTAACAAAGAATTATACCAAATTCTTCCACACACATAAAATACACAGCACGTGATTATTCAGGCTGTGATTTCTCAGTAGTACAATGCTTAGTATTGTCGCTTCACAGTCTTTGGTTCTCTAAGATAGTCGTCACCCAGGGTGTCCATCTGCATATTCTGTCGGTCTCTTTGTGGGGTTTTGCCATGTGGTCAAGTTTCCTCTCACATTCCAGAGTGATGCCATAGGTGAAATGGCTATCCTCCAAAACTCCTGGAAATCTGCTTATAATGTAAATGTATACATATTTTTGTGCATCCTGCAGTGGGATGGTGCTTCATTCATGTTTAGTTCACAGCATTGTACTCATTGAGTACCCAAATATGTTTCACCTCCCCTATGTCCTTATTTTTATTAAGTGAGTTACTGGAGTGAATAAATCCAAGAATGAATTAATTAATGAATTACTGGGAGAATGCATGTTTTATTATTACACGTGTGCAGTGTATTCTATTTCAAAGCGTATCCAAAACAATCAGAAATAATTTCTTAAACATTTTTTGGAATATGATGCATGACAGAAGGCTTTATCAACTGATTCTGTGCAAATATTACTTTGTAACATTTGATGAGATCTTTTCTGTACAAATATTACTTTGTAACATTTGATGAGATCTTTTCTGTACAAATATTACTTTGTAACATTTGATGAGATCTTATCTACAGTAGGAATTGTTACTTGATAAACCACAGCTGTTCTTTTTTTTTTTTCTACATTTTAAACAAATTCTAAGTCGAACCATTTTCAGTTTAACATTCCCCTACTGGTAACACATTTTTAATAAGTACATTTTCTGGGCCTCTGCTGATGCTGCCAACACTTATTAACTTGACCCTGCACATACCATGAGCTTTGTTAGTCATGGAAAACATCTGCACTTGGGAATTTGGGATGAAGTTTTATTACTTACTCAGGCCTCTGTCTCTCATGAGTCATTCTGCCTGTGATAGTGTAATATCTCTTCCATGGATAAAGTTAATTGCAGACACTGTTTCTCCTAAATTTATCCATCTTGTAGTGGTGCTAAAAATAACCAGACCCAAACAGTCTGGCCTATAGTTAAGGCAAACAAGAGTTCAAGCAGGATGATTCAGTGCTGATTTATTGCATGTGGTGGTTTGGTGGGAAATGTTAACATAGTAGTATGTATCCAAAAAATTACAAAAGTCAAATGCAAATGTTTGCTAATATTGTTCAAAGAGAAAAGGATAGCATGTCAGTTATAAAGGCATCATTATTAAACACAGGTTACTGATTACCTGATAAATCATGTACAAATAATTCAAGTAGGACCTTCTCCTATTCAGATGACAGGAATAAAATGAGGGAAGATGATCTTAATATCATTCGTTAATACCATGTACAATATCCGAAGAAGAAAAGAAAACTGTACAGTGCCTCTTTTTTGTTGTACTGTAATGCAAAGTTAGTTTTCATGTCAGATAATTGAAAAGAATTGATAGAAACAGTGGAAATATTTGCTTCAAATGGTATATTATCATGTTTTACTAGGCATGAAAAACCTGGAAGAACTTTCAATATCATGACAAATACAGGTGAAGTTGCAAACAGCTGCATCATTGTGCCATCTGTAGAAGCTTCAGATCATCTGTAATGAATATATTATATTTACTATACATCGGATTCACAATGAGTTCTAGAAGGAGAATGTACTGTAAATGAACACCTAACACAATCTGCCTCAAATCATACTTGCTGAACTTGCAGGCAATTTTATTTTTATTTTTGTTATTTGAGCAGTAAACGCCACTGTACCACTCACATGGGGATCTTCAGCTCATCTCATTCCATTTATCTATGTATGTATCCACCTATGTATGTATTTATCTATCTACTATCTATCTATCTATCTATCTATCTATCTATCTATCTATCTATCTATCTACCATCTATCTATCTATCTATCTATCTATCTATCTATCTATCTATCTATACCAACTGGTGATAAACTGAGGTTAACTAGAATGCTAAATGCTTAGGTAGGTGATTAGATACAAACTAACTAGAATGCTAAATGCTTAGGTAGGTGATTAGATACAAACATTTTTTTGTGCTTTTATATATTGGTCCAGACTGCTTGTTGACACATGCGAATGCCTTGACCTAATGACGGAGAGGGACATGCTCTTCTTTGCCCCTGGCTCCAGGATATCAGTCGTCATCACTGCTCAAACTGCAGCAATTCCCACAAACTGTAATGTCTGATATTTGAAAATACTCTGATAATGAAATGGTCAAAGACTGCATGCATTCAGATTTTATTTTGTTTTTATTTGTTAATCAGAGTAGAACACTGATCCCAGTGGACTATTTTCAGGTTCAGCCTAGATGAATGGCTATACAAGTAATGCAAATAAACAATGAAAATATGCTGGAATTCAGAAAGGATTATCTTGGGTGGCAGGCTTTACCACCAGTAGTTTCCCCCTAATGGTAACCCTATCTGCTTCAGAGACCAAAATAGTGTTGTGATTTCCTACTAAAGGAAACATCAGCATGGAGGGTGTTCCCATCCACCGGGGTTGATATTAATGAGCCATTTCAAAAGAACAGCTGATGTTAATTAGTCATGTGTTCTGCAGAAGTTCATGCAACTACTCATTTATGCAGCTGAATGATTCAGGGAATCATGCAGCTGCATAAATGAATATGGTTGGTGGAGAAATTTAACACCGTCAAAAGACAGCAGTCACCCTTTGACTTCTATGGAAAAAGTTTACTGGCATGGTCACATAAGGAGAGGGCAGAGAACTGAGATTGATTATTAAGTTACATGCTGATGGTGAAAAAGGCCTTAATGGCAATGTTCCATTAAAACCTATTTTGAAGGCTAGGAGACTGTTTAAGTGACATCTATTTCTGGAATTTATGATGTTAGAGCTCATACAGTCTATTTGCCTTATTTAAGAAGAAGATTGAATGTGAAGTATAGATATACCTATGAAGATAGATAATTTCACATAGCATTTGAAACAATATCTATGAAAAGTTGCCATCTAGTATATTAAAGTAGACTGGAATTCTCAAAATTATGGCCTTGTTGATAAGGATGATAGACTTTGGAAACTTTCATAAGATCTGTGTTTGCCCATAAGTTAAGAGATACTAACAGGAACATCTCCTAGACAGATATATCTTGGCCTGCCTATCAAGTGGAACCAGGGGACAATTTTAGTGATTATTTACTATGGAGAAATGCTTCTTACAAGTCTAAAGTGAATTTATTGCATGGAGATTAGAATGTCTTTGGGAGTGTTCTTGAGCAGATGGTGAGAGTGATTTCCACTAATAATAGTGAAGAAAAGGCATCCAGCCGAGCAATAAAGATTTTCATTGATGCCTTATTAGGCATATTCGGCTGTTTTAGATCAACAATTCAGTAAGATGATTAAAATAGTAATGTAAAAGTACAATGCATATAATTTCAAATAGATGAACAACATATCGTCTGATATGTATGTCAACAGAAAATAGGCTGATAGATCTGAATGTCAAAAGTGACCTTAGATAAGCACACTTTGAAATAAATATACATTATCAGCATGGTCGGCTTTTTAGTGGATATATTAGTAAGTAATAGCACAAAAGGATATGAGTAAATGGAGGGTGCAGATTTTTGCTTTCCAACTAATAAATGTGGAGAACAAAGTGATTTAGTCAATCAATGAAGAAAATCTCTATTGGCCTTCTAACTGGCAGATTTGACTGTATTGGCTGTCAACTGCTTCAATCAGTATTTATGCCAATATGATCAGTGGATTGCCTAACTAACCAAAATACAAAAAAATAACATTAGATAAATACATCTTAAAATGAATGTACAATATTAATATGGTTAGTTTTCCATTTGTATTGTTGCAGCAGATGTAACAACTAAAAGTTGTAAGAGGGCCTACGTGTAAATGATGGGCGTATAACCTCTGCTCTCCACCCAGACATATACTGAACTGAACCAGTTGTTAAGCATTAATGATTATGTAATATGGTGAACTATTCTTATAAGTATGAAGTGAACTTATTAGATAGATTTTAGAACATCTTAGGGGGTTCCTGGGAGTACTCTTGAGTGGTTGGCAAGAATGATCTTTAACTTCTACTCATAGTAGTGAAGAAACACCATCTAGATGAAAAATGAAGATCAGTCATTGATGCCTTATAAGGCATATCCAGCTTTCTTTGACCATTATTTTTTTGAGATGATTAAAGTAGTAACATATAGGTTATTATGTATACACTTTTACACAGCAAAAAAACATATTGTCTGATATGTATGCCAGTAGAAAATAGGCCGACAGAGCTAAATGTCAAAAGCTGCTTTTAGATAAGCACATGTTGAAATAAATATACAACAGCAACATAGTCAGTTTTTAATTTTTTTGTTTTTTAGTTTTTATTTATACTACTTTAGTGGATGTGTTAGCAAGAAATAGCATGAAAGGATATGAGCAAACAATGGGTGTAGATCTTTGCTCTGCACTAGTAATTTTGAAGAAAAATGTGACCTAGGCAAAGAGTGAAGAAAATTTCCATTGGCTTTCTAACCGGTAGATTCAAACTGCATTGGCTGTTAACTCTATAACCATTCAATCACAGAAAAAATTCGCCTGTTGGTCTTTCAGATGGGAAGCCTGGTTCCTATTGGCGGTAGACTGTTTAAGGCCATCAAATTAACAAAATACATCTTACGTCTAGATAAAGGAATAATACATTGCTAGATATTTATGCCAACAAGATCAGTAGATTGTCCAAACTGATCAGGTTGCAAAACGTTGTCATTAGACAGACACATGACGAAATTAATGCACAATATCATTATGATTATTTTCCTACCTGCATCACTTCAGTGGATGTAACAACAAAAAGTTGCATGAGAGCCTACGAGTAAATGATAGGTGGAAAACTTATGCTTTCCACCTATACTTTTGGAGAATATTGTGACTCAGCCAATCACTGAAGATGTCCCCATTGGTATTTTAACAGGCAGGCTTGATTGTATTGGCCATAAACTTTTCATTCAGCCAATCATAAAGTTCCTATTGGTCCTTTGATTGGCAGTTCTGGTTTTTATTGGCTGCAAACTTTCCAAAGCCACCAAGGTATTAGAATATACATCATGATTACTCCTCAGAGTTTTTAGAACATACAATAATATATATTTAACTTTTATAAGATTAGCGATTTGGCTGCTAGATCGATTTGTTTAATAGCTGCTTTCAGTTCTAATAAATACACAATCGCTACATAGACAGCCTTCCATTTGAGTGGTAATTACAAGGGATTAGGGCAGAGACTAAGAGTCCACACATAAAAAATATATAGCACATAGATAAGAAGTGAGGTTAGGATTTATTGATGCAGAAATATACATAATACACATGGATCGGGATCTCATGATGATAGTGTTTGTGCTACACAGTACTGGGGTGTAAAATCTTAGCTGTCACTAATAGTTAACTAAGAATAATGTGATCCAATCAATTATAGGAAGAACTTACTATTTGTGCTTTATTTGGCAATTTTTTTTTTTTTATTGGCTGTTTACTTTTCGCAGGATATTAAACTAGCATTTTGTGTAAGATATCTAAAATAGAAAATAACATAACATGTAGGTCTCATACATACAGAATTAGTAAATTAATTGGTTAATTCCACTATTAAAAGATATTCCTAGTTAAATAAATGTTCACAGAAGACCTTGCAGGTATGCAATGAATAATTTGGCAGAGACCACGCTCACACAGAAACGAGAGCAATTTTCACAAGCAAGAGGTAAAAAAAAGCAAATATACAAGAAGTATAGAACCAGTAGGACATGAAACATAGAACACATTTTCTTGTGTGTATACAGTATCATGGAAAATACTAATAATATATATCCATAGGTTCATAGGTAGGTACTAGGCTATCGGCCCAAGGGCCTAAGCAAGCCTAGCCAACAAATTTCCCTGGCTTATGCCACCCAGGAAAGTTATTTTCCTGTGCCCCTGTCGAGCAGAGCCATCAAAGTGATTCCCGGGGAGTATTTCCTATTTCCCATCCACTTATCAATATTTTTCTTGAAGAGTGCTAATGAGAAACTTGATATAGATGGGTAGCTTGTTCCAGAGTATGGGAAGTCTCTGGGACAGGAATCTATCCCTCCAGCATGTCCTGTTTATTGTGGTGACAAGGTTTAGGTCCCTAGAGCATGTAGCTAGGAAAGATTGGAATTCCTTTACGTGTAGCATATCCAACAGCTCTGGGTTTGACATAGCTTTATATGTTAGGCAGAGATCACCTCGGAGTAGACAATATGCTACAGAGTAAAGCTGGAGTTTTTTGAGAAAGTCAGTGTAGGGCATCTATTTGAGGCCAGTAATCCTCTTTGTGAGGTACTTCTGTGGCCTTTACAGCTGCTGCAGATGTGTTGTGAGGTACATTCTAAAAGGGACATAGTACTCAATAATAGGTCTAATGAGTGTCGAGTAGAGGGGAACAATGACCTCTTTTTTCCTAGATGAGAACCCTTTTGTGATGAGGTGTGCTACATAGAAGGATTTCCTAACTACTGTGGTGATGTGATTATCAAAAGAGAGACTACTGTCCACCTGGGTCCCCAGGTCTCTTATCACACATTCGGCATTAAGTAGACTTCCACCTATCTGGTAGTTCATGGGTACAGAGTTTTTACCAAAGGGGATTACAATGCACTTTTTGGCATTGTGCTTGAGGCCATGGCTCTGACACCAGGCATTTGTCTCAGTGAGACCCTTCTGTAGGATGTACACATCATTTGGGGACTCAACTACGGCTCCAAGTTTGCAGTCATCTGCAAACTTCATTAGCCAAAGGCCTTCTGTGTTATCCTGTACTTCAGAGAAGTAGATACCAAACAGGAGATGTCCCAGGATTGAACCCTGTGGCACTCCATTTGTCACTGGTTTGAAGTCAGAATTGGAGTCTGCAACTTTTACAGTGTGGGTTCTGTCAGTGAGCCAATTGGCAACCCATCTTGTGACGTAGGGTTTAATACCTAGTTTAGTGAGTTTAGCTATAATTCCAGAATGGGGGATGGTGTCTGAAGCCTTGGCGAGGTCAAGATAGGCTGTGTGAACCACCTTACCCTCGTCTACAGCTTTGGTGACTGCTTCAAAGAAGTCGATCAGGTTCAGAGGGCATGATCTGCTTTTCACAAACCCGAACTGGATGGGGTCCAGAGTTTGGAGGTTACCAATGTCTTTGTTTATGCGTTCCATGATGATACATTCCATGGCCTTACAGACCAGGCTTGTCAGGCTAATAGGGCAATAGTTCCTGGGATCAGTTGTGGCTCCCCCTTTGTGGAGTGGGATAACTGCTGCTGTGCACCATTCAGTGGGCACAAAGCTTGATGTGAGACTATGATTGAATATGGTGCTTAGGTGGGGAGTCATTTCATTCTGAAGTTCATGTAAAAGGCAGCCTGGGATGTTGTCCGGTTCCATGGATGCTGTGCTTTTGGTTTTAGAGAGTGCAGCTTTTACCTGCATAGATGTGATTACAGGGACTCTGCATTCTTCCTGTATAGATATGGGCCCTTTAGGGGTGAGAGGGGGGTAAAGTTAGCACGGAACCTATCTGCCAGGATGTCGGCAATACCAGTTGGTTCTGTAAGTTTCATGCTGTTGTGCTGTAACTCAGAGCAGATCTGGGTGTTGCCACTGAGATTCTTGACATAGTTATAGAATGCTTTGTGGTTGTCCCTAGAATGAGTGGCAATTTTGCTTTTGTAGCTAGCTTTGGAGGATCTTATAAGGGATCTCAGCTTCTTACTGAGGCTGAACAGGGAATTCCTCCACTCATAGTATTGTAATCTCTTTTGCAACAGTTTCTTCCTTCTGTTGTAGAGTTTGTGTATGGCAGGGTCCACCAGATTGGCTTCCTATTTTTGGAGGATAGCGTCTTGTTTCTGTTTGGGATAGCATGATCCATGCACTCGTGTAAGTGCTTATAGAGTGCATCTGTGTAGGATTCAGCAGTCATAACTGTATTGTCCATCTGCATGGGTGTCATGAAGTTCACCACTTCTGTCTTAAGAAGCATGAAGTTGGCTTTAGAGAAATTTTTTACTGTGATTTCCTTAATGGGGGGTGGGGGCGAGATGTGGATATCTAGGGTGATTAGCTTATGGTCGGATCTGACCAACAAGGAGTTGACTTCAGATGTGGAACACCAGTCACTCATGTTGGTAATGACTTGGTCTAGGATATTGTTGCCCCTGGAGAGGGTGTGAATAAGTTGATCCAGGGCATTGGAATTTATGAATTCCAGAAAACATTGAGCAAAGGAGTTGGTACATGAGTAGTTTTCCCAGCTAATGGTGGGGTAGTTGAAATCGCCCATTATTAGGTTGTTTGGTTGAACCCTAATATTTTCCAGTATATCATGAAAAGAGGAGTGGGAATCCTGGGCCATTGTGGGGGATCTGTAGCAAGCTACAATTTGGATTGCAGTTTTGCCCAGAGTCAGTTGAACTTGGATAACCTCAGATGCATTATGCTGAGCAGCTAGCCTGGAGATGTGGATATCCTTAATGAATATGGACACACCTCTGCCTTTGGTGTTCTGGTCCAGGTTAGGTGGTCGAAAAGTGTGGTATGAGTTATAGTCTGGTAATGCAGGGATGCTGTCTGGAGCCTTGAACCTGGTCTCAGTCACTGCACAGATATCGATGTTCTCCATTTTAAGGAGTGCCTCGAGGGAGTGCATTTTGCAGTTTAGACTTCTAGTATTGAGTAGCATTACCCTCAGTTTTTGCTTGCCTGTTCCTGTTATGGTGGTGAATTTGTCATTTGAACCTTGCCTAAAAAAGGCACTATAGTGGCAGCAAGAGCCTTAGCCAGTATCCAGAATCCCAGGGGTGACAGATGCAGGCTATCTCTGGCAAAGCATTGTGGTCTGTCAACCATGTCATCCCAGGCAGACAAATACTGGATCCCCTTAGAATGACACCAGAAGCTTAGCCAATTGTTGAAGTCAATCATTTTGTCCTTGTACTGCGGTATCATTCTGGGCAATGGCAGGATGCTACTCAGGGCTAGGTTCATACCTGCCTGGGCTACAAGATCAGAGAGCTCTTCCATGTCTCTTTTCATGTAGTCCAGGGAGATACATTTTAGGTCATTCACACCAACATGAACAATAGCAGGGTCATATTTGTACTTGTTGTGGAGTGACCTGAGTGCGTGTGTTATGTGGTGGATCCTGGCACCTGACAGGCAGCTGACAGTAACCTTCTCCTTGTTTAGCCTGGTGAGTGGGACATTAGTTTGCCTGACTATAGAGTAATCTATGACTAGCGTGTTCGGTATGTTGTTTTCCCTAATGGGCTGTGGTTGAGTGGCACACTGAGTCTGTGGGCTATGTGTCATTTGGGTTGTGTTAGGGGGTGGAAGTTGCTTATGTTTCTGCTTTGGAGGTCTCTTTTGCTTGAGCAGATTATTATTGAGAGCCTCCATGAATGTTTTTGTGTTTCTATGTGTGGATTTTGGTGGTGTAGGTTTAGTGGGACTATGTGATGAGTGTGGTGTGGTGCAAGTGTTTACCTTCTCCTCTTGACTGTCAAGTTCAGTTTTGGTTGGAGAGAGCTTTACCTCCAGTTTGGCTAGATAAGTGCATCTATCACAGGTTGAGGTGTTGGGTGGTAGGAGGAGAGGGTTGTCTGTGTACATGAGGCAATTGCTACATTGCTCCAAGATGCCCAGCTTCATCAGACAGACAGGAGAGAACACTGGGAGCTGACCTTTGGATATGCCTGAATAAAAAAAACTACTTTCCTCTAGACAAGTGAGGAAAGTGAGTATAAGAGCTGTTTTTCCTTTAAGCAAGTGAGGAAAGTACAAAAAAAGTGTTTTCCCTCTAGGTAAAGAGGAAGGTTGAGTGCTGTAGTAATTTATTGCTTGTTTTGTGCTAACAAGTTCTGAACAAGCGCTGAGCTTGAATAAGCAAATTCAAGTGCTAAAACTAGTAATATGTACCTGGATCTTGTAGTAGATAGGCTACCTAGTGCTTATTACTCCCACTGATAAGCTAGAATGCTTCCCTTTAACATAGAAAGACATGGGGAGCTCAGAAGCTTACAAACAGTCCTGGATACAGCAAATCTGTATCTGGACTAGACTAGTTACAGGAAAGGTGGAAAACAAGCACAAACATGGGCTTTTAAACCAGAAAGTTGAAAGAGATGGAAAAACTGCCCAAACGGCCAGAAAACTACAATTTCAGGGCAGGAAACCACTCCAGTGGTAGATAGGCTACCTAGTGCTTACCCCTCCCACTGATAAGCTAGAAGGCTTCCCTCTAACATAGAAAGACTTGGGGAGCTCAGAAGCTTACAAACAGTCCTGGATACAGCAAATCTGGACTAGACTAGTTACAGGAAAGGTGGAAAACAAGCACAAATGTGGGCTTTTAAACCAGAAAGTTAAAAGATATGGAAAAACTGCACAAACGGCCAGAAAACTACAATTTTAAGGCAGGAAACCACTCCAGTGGTAGATAGGCTACCTAGTGCTTACCACTCCCACTGATAAGCTTGAAGGCTTCCCTCCAACACAGAAAGGCTTGGGGGGGGAGCTCAGAAGCATACAAGCAGTCCTGGATACAGCAAATGTGTATCTTGACTAGACTAGTTACAGGAAAGGTGGAAAACAACCACAAATGCAGGCTTTTAAACTAGAAATTTGAAAGAGATGGAAAAACTGCCCAAACAGCCAATAAACTACAATTTCTGGGCCAGAAACCACTCTTGGGGTAGATAGGCTACCTAGTGCTTACCATGCCCACTGATAAGCTAGAAGGCTTCCCTCCAACACAGAAAGGCTTTGGGGGCTCAGAAGCTTACAAACAGTCCTTGTTACAGCAAATCTGTATCTGGACTAGACTAGTTACAAGAAAGGCAGGAAACAAGCTTAGAATTTTTTTTTTTTGGAAAGTGGAAAGGGAGAAAGGAGAAACAGAAGATAATTCAAAATTAAGAACCTATGTGGCTTGTCCTTCACAAATGTTATCTCTGTATTAGGTAGAGTGAGCTAGTGACACTAGACTGGAATAGAACTGGGACAGAGCTGAACAGATGGGACTGGTAGGAGTGTCTGAAGTCAAAATATGATCTCACTTTACTCGGTTGAGTGAGCAAATGAGATAGACCCAGGAGGAGTGTTTAAACACAAATTACAGGAGGGGTGGGCAATTCCAAAGCCACCAAGATTAATACCAAAACAAGAACAGGAA
>NC_056746.1:464082793-464115293 GCF_019279795.1 Protopterus annectens
ATTCATCACACACATAATGCCTGTACTCATCCCATTTACCACAAGACATATTCATGTTGATCCAACATATACAATGCCTTTCCAACAACTTTTGATCCCCATTGGGAACAACAAATAATCTTGGGTGCTCTTACTGCCTCCCACTGCTACCTTCTTGTTGCTCTTGTATGGACTTGGTGCATATTCACTCTGCATCTCTGATTTTAAAGAAGGTAGGCATCTTGTTCTCTGACTCCAGTAGTAATTTTGTCTAGATAATATGATTTCAGTCTGTCAAATAAGCATTGCCTGGGCTTTCTGGCTGTAATAAAAAAGTAGATGTAGGAATTCTACTCTTTAATCTACAGCTTATCAGTGTCTGAACTGATGAAATATTTAACTGTGCAATACAGGATTTCTACCCAACAAAGCTAACTGTACAGCTTTGTTACAGTCAGTCTTATAGGCTGAGTCTTCTTCAAAGGGTATTTTTACTGCCTATACAGGCTTCTTGACTTGATTATTCAGCTTCTGGACTAATGGTTCCACACCAAAAGCCATATTGCTTTGCAGATCTCTTAATTTCTATACTTGTTTGAAAGCCATTATAAGAAATTACCTCATCTGAAATACTGTGCTTGAATAAATTGGCTTTAAGTGTATTAATCTCCTCTCTTCTTGCAGTACCTGTTAAATTTATATTATCCGGAAATTCAGAAGATCCATCTACACAAATTAAGTACATCCAGTCTTTAAAGTGAAACAGATCTTGCTTGACTTTACCCATGGTCTTCTTGAAATCAATTAAAGTATCATAACTTCTGTTGGATTGCTATTATTATAATGCTTAAAAACATCGTAATGTCTTGCTGTATTTACACTGACATTCCTGGCCGGTATGACATCATAAGTTCCTTCTTTATACTTGGCAGTTAATGCATATAACATTCTTGCTAGCAGGACATTACTTACCTGTTTAAGGATTATTAATATATCAACCTTAAATATTAATCATTTATGCACCTAAGCTTGTCTTTTAAAATTATGGTTGCAAATTTCTCTTTAGGAAGTCATCTCAGTACCATTTCTCTTATTACTGACAATTCTAAACATTCTCCTCACACTGTTAATTAAAACCCTTTAAAATGTTTCAGTCATATACATCTCTGGAATTATTTGATTATCTGATTAGCTCCTATCACCATGCAAATGATCTTTTTGCTCTGGAAAATGCAGATGACTACACATTTCTACAATGCACATATCTTTCCTGGCTTATATTTTAACAACGGACCCATACTACTGTAGTTGCAAAAACAGTCTTTGCATTTTAAGTTATACCTTGTACAAAGACTTCTTAAATGTACCCTGTAAAGATTTATGATCTGTTTCCATCAATGTTTTCCATAAATACGTTTATGACACTTTTTATAGCCATGGTTCATAATTTTTTCCTATCTGAGCATATCTTTTCCAGCATTCCAGAAAGTCTCATGAACTATAAGCAAATAAATTATTTTCTTGCAGAGTAACTTTTCAAATTTGACTTTAGCCGGCATCTACTTGTATTAACTAACTGATTCATATCAAAATGGCATTTCAATTACTGTTTGATTAAGCATTTCAAAGAGCTATTTTGCCCTGTACTCCAAGGCCATTGGATATATTGTTCCATTAATTTCTTTAATGACAAGAAACTCTGACAGAATCAGAATAAGGCACACCATGTACTACACATTCCACAAAATTTCCTGAGAACTCATTTGTCCACTGGAAGAGGCATTTTTACTGCTGCTGTTATCCCAATGTCGGATGTCCAGCATTCAGACAATAAGATATTACACATATATCTCAAGTTTATAATTCCAGTTTTACACTTACTTTTCTTCATCTTCATATTGTTCTTTCTAAACCACTTCAGCAACTCTACCAACATGCTGTTTTTGGTATGACCCTATACAAGAATGTTTTCTGTTACATTAATAGCATCATCAAGCCCCTAAATTGTACAACAGCTCTATGAAACACATCATGTGCTGATGAAAATAGAAATCTCAAAAGTCTGCATCTTCCCACCACTGAATTAAAAGGAGACAGTTTTAACTTTTCTTCATCAGTTTCCATTTGCTGAATACTATGGTTTGCATCAAGCACAAAAGCATGCTTTGCATTTTCTATGGTAGTACCCACTTCTTTTGTTGTGCAAGGTAAATGTTGCCTTCATGGGACAAAGAGAAAAAAAGTCCTGATTATTCCCATTGAGCTGGGTTCATTTAGTGAGCAGAATTCTGGAGTAGTTGGCTGCAGAAGGAGAGGGATGAAGCATTCCCTGTTCACTTCTTCTTTGTGAATAGGAGTAGCTCTGTGTCTCAGGGTGTACGTACCATTTTATATTCCCACTGGAAGCTGAATGGTTAAGATCTGCTTAGAAGGGAGGTGAGTAAGGGAGGTGTAGTTGTTTGAAATGCTTTGTTAACTCGGGCATGAATGACAGCCTGTCACTATAATAATTGTACACATACATCTTAAAAGTTATGAGACATCCTGCTGGAAATATTAATGTTGTGAATAATAATAAAAGTATGCAGTCAGCTTCAGTTTAGTGGATCCAGTCTAACTACCCCTCTCAAGTACAAGAGGAAATGTTTATGTAGGATATAACAAAGAAGAAGAAAGCAATCAGCCACAGCACAACAACACCCCCCCCCCACACACACACACACTTTCCCTTTCTGGTCCAAGGGTACTAAATGACCAGATAGCAAATAGGATTTTATTCCCTTTAGAGGGAGGACCCACTTGTCAAAGAATCACAACAAGGTACTGCCTTCACTAATCATAGACCTTGGGTAAGACAGAATATTAAGAAGCAAGCAAAATAATAGCAGTAGTGAACTACCTTCCTTAAAAAGTACAATCAGCATGTGCTTAAATTTATATTAAAGTTTCTGCTCCAAAACAAATATGAATTTTATATGGCTTTTCAACACTAACATGCTTTTAGTCCATGCTCAGGCTTATTTTTTTATAATCACACCTGTGTACTCCATGAAATCTCTTTCTACATTCTACTACTCAAATTTCACAACTGATGGGACTATGATGATCTCCTAGAAAACAGCCCAAACCAGTAAATAAAAGTTCCTACAGAACTCTTGCAGATTTGCATGCAGTGCATTGACACAATGAATTATTGTTTCCACTGTCAAGCCTTTTACATGTACAGCACCTGCCATATCATGTTTCTAGGAATGAATCATTGTTTTCTTATATTTATTTTCTGACCAACCATTGTTATAAGATGACCAGAATAAGTATAAGTGCACTCATCAATGGCTTCAATTTACATCCTTTCTTTCTAACTTTGGTGTGGATATTTGAACAGTTATTGTATTACATTCTGTGCCAGAGTTTAACCTAAACACCATACTTTGATTATTCACCTTGAGATTTTATTACTCTCATTCATCCTTTGTTTTGAACATTTGGGAATATATTAGATTCTGTTTCATGCCAATATCAGTGCTAAACACCACACTTTGATTACTCATTTTGAGCTTTTATTCCTACATTTCCAACAGATTCACTGGTGATACTTTTTGTAAACATTGTTATTGCATATTCTTTACTCTGTGCACATTCTCTACATTAACAGTGACAAAATAAATAACTGCTTTAATCACAGTGTCATAGTATATATAATATCTAGCACTAAAAATTAGCTTATTTCATTTTAGCCAAATAATTTCTTTTCCCAAAGCTTCTGCGGACTTCATTAAACCACACATTTGCTTAAATCACACTTACAGCTATACCTCATACTTAGTTGCCAATGAAACAGTACTCATGCTTTGTAAATGAATCACACAGTGGTAGTAATATACTTCACACCATGGCATTATGTACAGGCTGGACTAAAATCTCTGTTTGTTGAAATGGTCTGTCATGTGGTTTAAGTCGCACAGGAAAAAATAAAATGCTTACCTCAATTTATAACTAGCTTCCAATGGATACGGTATATCCCTAGCCTGGGAAGAAGACAACAGCCTTTGCCAGTGGAAGTTCTGCAGAAGATGGGTGAAGACAAATAGAAACTACTCCCTTTCCCTTTGGTTTACTATAGCAGAATACAGTGGATATAAAGAGTTTACACACCCCTTGTTAAAATGCCAGGTTTTTGTGATATAAAAAAAATTAGAGACCACAATAAATCATTTCAAAACTTTGCCCACCTTTAATGTGACCTATAAACTGTATAATTCAATTGAAAAACAAACAAATCTGTTATAGGACAAAATATAAAAAATAAAAAAATATAAACCATACAATAAGCTGGCTACATAAATGTGCACATTCTTAAACTAATACTTTGTTGAAGCACCTTTTGATTTAATTACACCATTCAGTCTTCTTGGGTACACACCTGCCATCAATTAAAGAGACTCTGATTAACCTCAAATAAAGTACAGCTGTTCTAGTAGGATTTTATTTACATTTACTCAGTTGCCTGCTACAGCAACAGCCATGGTTCGCAGAGATCTAACAAAGCATCAAAGGGATCCCATTGTTGAAAGGTATCAGTCAGGAGAATGGTACAAAAAAATTTCCACAGCATTAGATATACCATGGAACACAGTGAAGACAGTCAATAAAAAGTGGAGAAACTATGGGGACAACAGTGACATTGCAAAGAACTGGACATCCCTCCAAAATTGATGAAGACAAGATGAAAACTGGTCAGGGAGGCTGTTGACAGACCTACAGCAACACTGAAGGAACTAGAGGAATTTCTGGCAAGTACTGGTTATGTATTACATGTAACAACAATCTCCTGTATTCTCCATATGTCTGGGCTATGGGGTAGGGTTGCAAGACAGAAGCCTTTTCTTATACAGAAAAACAGCCAGGCCTGGCTAAAATTTGCATAAGAATACATCAAGTCTTCAAAGAGCATGTGGGAAAATGTGTTATGGTCTGATGAGACCAAGGCTGAAATTTTTGGCCACAATTCCAAAAGGTACATTTGGTGCAAAAACAACAGTTCACACCACCAAAAGAACACCATCCCCACTGTAAAGCATGGTGGTGGAAGTATCATGCTTTGGGATTGCTTTTCTTCAGCTGGAACTGGGGCTTTAGTCAAGGTGGAGGGAATTTAAAAAAGTTCCAAATACCAGTCACTTTTAGCCAAAACCTTCAAGCATCTACTAGAGAGCTGAAGATGAAAAGGAATTTCACCTTTCAACACGACAATGACCCCCAAGCACACATCCAAATCAACAAAAGAATGGCTTCACCAGAAGAAAATTAAAGATGTGAAGTTGTTCTGTCTCACCGTTCATTCTTACAGATGGGTTTGGAGCTGATCCTCGGCTCTGAGTCAGCCAACTACAAAGCTCAAGGTCTTCAGACAGCTTAAGGCCAAGTCCCTATCCCATGATGCACCTTGATTTACCTCAGATTTAGTTTGCTGCTGCAACAGGTCATTGGTTTCTTCACAGCTCGGGCCAGTATAGTTTTCTTCTTTGAGAAAAATTTCTTTCCTTATATACATTACAGCATAGCTTAAGTTGCCTTTCAAATTATATCTTTAGAAATATCAAAACTAGTGTTTAGTGCAACTTTCTATAGTATTTTATAGCCTTCGTTTATTAAGACTTTAGAAATTCCCTTCCTTTTTTTCTGGTGTGCCTTTTTACAGTTTAGAAGTGTATTAATAACAATGTTTAGTAGATTAGAATGTGTTTAATAGGAATTGAGTAGCTTATAACTTATGAGTGTGTTGTTAAAGTTTTAATAGTTATATTCTATTTAGTATTATAGAAGTAGTTTGCTTTAAGAGCTGCTTATTGCTTAGAATACTAGTGTGTTGTTTGGACTTGTTGAACACTTGTTTGTGGCTTTAATACCTTTATTAATAGTTTTTTCTAGTGTGCATTTAAAATTTGCTTTTTATGGCTGATCAGGAGAAGGAAAAACAACCCAAGTCTGGTTTTAAAAAATGTCCAAAGTGTGGACAGAAAATGTCTGTGACTGATAATCATGTCAATTGTGTTTACTGTTTGGGTGCCCTGCACTTACAAGAGAGTTGTTCCATCTGCCATTCTTTTAGTAGTCGGGTCCTGCATGAAAGAAAAAGGAATCTAATTGATAGAGGACTATTAAAATGATCTTTTAAAGAAGCTTTGGGTGACCATGATAAAGCTGGTAAATCCCCAAAATCTTCTAAGTTCTCTAAGACTTCTTCTTCAGAGCATAGAGTTTTGGATCCGACAACATCTAAAAAGATATCGACGTTGACTCCACAGCCTTTGGAGCTGAGCATCTTAACCTTTCAGAGCTGGTCCCCAGTCCTGGAACCGGTCTCCATAGTACTAAAGTCACTGATCTTACAATCAGTGGCACCCTCGATCCACTCATCTCGGTCCTCAATAAGCCTATCTGATTTGGATGTGGATCGTGTGGTGCAGAAGTTGTTACAGGCACAGCCATTTGCAAAATTTTTATCGGCTCCAACCCAAGTGGTTTCGGAACTGAAAATTGTTCCTCCATCTTCTTCTTTTCCTCCTCTTAGCCATACCAGTCCTTCAGAGCTGGAGGAGTTGGAGTTGATGATTGTGTAGCCTACCTGCTCCAGTACCATCGGTTCTGATTACTCGGACCTCCTCAGTACCCATCGAGGAGTTTAGGAGCCATCACTCACCAGTCAGGTCCGGGGAGGATAATTGCACTGATCTTTTGGTTCCGACTTTACCTCTAGGGGCTTTGGCTCGGATGAGTTTGGCTCCTACCTCTGGATCAGAGCCCACTGTTCCGGTGCCGAGGGAATCATCTGTTTCTTCGGATCCAGGATTTCCTTCCCACCAGAGCAGAGGTGCTTTTGAAGCCATGAGGAGAGTAATGTCCTCCAGAACATCCACAACTTTAGGACCAACTACCTCTTCCCTTAAAGCGCCTGTGTCTACTTCTTCCTCACAGATCCCTTTAAAGTGTAGAGACCCTGAGCCTCAGGAAGCCACAATGGTTGGTCCCTGTTCTTCCAAGACCTCACCAGAGCTCCCACTGATGAGGTTCCCAGGAAGAGACTTTTCAAGAGGAAGCATCTAGACTTCCCACAGGAATCTATCACCTCTGACACTGACTTGGATGAGTCAGAAGGGTCCCCACGGTTCACCTCTGAGAATATCTAATTTGCAGATATCTTAGAAATTCTAAAGCAGAGGGTTGGCTGAAAGTCTACCAACCCTACTGAGGATGAGTCGGTCCTCCTGAAAGCTTTTGGTTCTCAGCCGTCCACCTCTTGGGTGTCTCTGCCCCTCGATGAGCTTATGGAGCTGGTCTCATGGAAGGTGTGGGAGTCTCCGGACACCATGGAGCCTGTCCCTAGGAGGTCCAATAAATTTATCTCTGCCCCTCACGATAAGACCTTTCTTACAAAGGGAGTGCCAGTTGATGCCATGGTGGTGGCAGCAGCCACCAAAAAGGAGATGTCAGAAACTTCTTCCTCAGTCCATCCTCCTAACAGAGACTCTAGGATCATGGATAGATACGGGAAGCGCATGTTTAGCTCAGCGACTTTTGCCAGGCGTTTGCTGAACTACCTTACACATTTCACGAGACTGCAAAGAGATCTCCTAAAAGAGCTTGGAGATACTCTACAGGGTTCGGTAGCTGAGGGAGTTGCAGACAAGGTTGCTTCCCAGCTTGCTACTCTTAATTGTGTAGTAAACTCTTCCATGTGTCTGGCTTCATATGCAGCTGACAGAACGAGTAGGGCAGCGGATACAGGAATTGCTGTTAGGAGACACTCCTGGATGCGCTTATGTTCATTTGCGAAGCCCTTTAAGTCATCCTTTGTAAACACCCCTTTTGATGGCTCGTCTCTTTTCAGGCCTAAAGTTAAGGAAACTCTTACCAGGTGTGAGCAGAAGGAAAGACTGTGTCTGCTGTCGGAGTCCATTTTTCCACCCCTACTAGACCCTACCCCAAAGGTCAAAAGGGAGGAAAGATGTGGTTCTGAAAACCCCAAGGAGCCTTTCTGGACACACGTGGTGAACTCCCCTCCAGGGGCAGAGGAGGGGCAATAATGGAAGACACCACCCTCGTGGCAGAGGGGGTCCACAAAATTAGGGTGACAGAGACCATTTCTTTGGGAAGCCCTACCGGTGCTCCTGAAAGGAGGCTTGACTGTCCTACTCTGGAGGCAGTCGGGGGTCACTTATCTTTGTATCCAGGTGCCTGGCTAAAGATAACAAATGGCAACTGGGTTAAAAGCATAATTTCCAGGGGATATTTTATTCCCTTCACCACTCCTCCCCACTTGATAACAAAAATACCGGACATTCCAGCCAGTTACAGGGAACAAGCAACAGTAGAGGTCTAAAGGCTGCTAGAAAAAAGGTCATCCAACCGGTCCCAGCAGACCAGATAGGATCTAGAACTTACTCAAGATTCTTTTTAGTTCCGAAAAAGACAAGGGATTGGAGACCTATTTTGAACCTCAGCAGACTAAACAGATCTGTCAAGAAGGAGAAGTTCCGGATTGTCATGCTACAATCGATACTTCCCTTCTTAGGGAAAGACAATTGGATGTGATCGATAGATCTCCAGGATGCGTACTACCACATAAAAATGGCCAGACCATCCAGGGATCATCTGTGCTTCTGGCTGGGAGCCACTTACTACCAGTTTTGAGCCCCTCCCTTTGGTCTTACTACAGCCCCCAGAGTGTTCACCAAATGTGGCAGTTGTCACAGCTCACCTGAGGCATTTGGGATTCCTGGTGTTTCCATACTTAGACAATTGGCTCCTCACCACCACCACCAGGCATCAGCTTATACAAGCCAACTGGGGATTACAATAAACTCAAAAAAATCTGCCTTGTCACCATCGCAACATATCAATTTTATCAGAGCAGAATTGGACACCACCACCACCACTTTAAAACTTCCATCAGAAAGGATATCAGTACTTCGTCAGCAAATTCTGAATGTCATATCCAGAGACAAGGTGCCAGCCTCAGAAGTGCTAAAGTTGTTGTGGATGATGGCAGCTGCAATAATAGCAATTCCACTGGGTCGTATGCACATGCAGATTCACACAATGGTCTTATCAAGAGCTTCCAATGTCACATCTCATCATTCTAACGAATTCATGCAAAAAGGATCTTCGGTGGTGGTTGACCTCTCTTCAAGTAACGATAGGTTGTCCTTTTATCCTACCCTCACCATCAGCCACTGTGACCACGGATGCTTCTCTGATCAGGTGGGGGGGCATTTTCAGGGAAGAACAGCCCAAGACCCATGGACCGAACAAGAGACACATCTGCATATCAATGTCCTGGAGATGAGAGCGGTACTTTTGGTGTTGCAGTACTTTCAGGACACTCTCCCTCTGGGGACAGTTGCGATTCAGATGGACAACATGTTCATGGTCTGGTATATAAACCGACAAGGAGGAACCAGGTCCTATCCCCTTTGTTGAGAGGCCCTAAGAGTATGGCAGTGGGCTACCTCCATCCAGTGCTTCCTGATAGCAACGCACATCCCAGGGAAATCTAACGTGATTGCAGACAAAATGCGCAGGGTGATATTGTTGCCTCATGAGTGGTCCCTCAATGAAGAAATAGTGGAACAAATATTCCGCAGATGGGGCCAGCCTTCCTGTGATCTTTTGCATCCCCCATGAACACAAAATGCAGAAGCTATTTTGCCCTGATTCCCCCTCCAGGAGATGCCCCAAGGGACTCACTTGTACATGATTGGCCTCCGGGTCTCCTTTATGTATTCCCACCAATACTCATGATACCCAAAGTATTGCAGAAAGCCAAGGCCCTGGGAAGGACTATCATTCTTATAGCTCCTCACTGGCCTCATCAGATTTGGTTCCCCTTCCTTCAACCTCATCTGTTGGAAGAGCCTTGGATTCTAGAGCCAGTTCCAGACCTTCTAATGCACTCATCGGGGGCTGTTCATCCCTCTCTTTCTTCAGTCCCTGAAATTGACAGCTTGGCTGCTCCAATTCCCAACATAGCCAGGTTCCATAACCTCTCAAATCAAATGCAACATATCTTAATATCTTCTCATAAATCTTCTACTAGGAAGTTATACCTCAGCAAATGGAAGAGATTTTCCATATGGGCTTCTCAAAATAATATTGACCCCTACCGAGCCTCTATTTCCTCCATATTACAATTTTTGACCATGCTTTTCAATAAGGGAGCTACAGCAGCTACAATTTGCATACAGTGATCTCTAATTTCCATCTTGGTACTGAAGGCTTTAACATATTGTCACACAGACTATCCAAAGCTTTTCTCAAGGGGACTTTCCACCTTAGACCACCCATTAAAATTCCTTATACCCACTGGAATCTAAATTTTTGCTTTCACACATTATTCTCCCACTGTTTGAGCCAGCTTCTTCATGCGATTTGAATTTTTTATCTTGGAAGACTGTCTTTCTAGTAGCCATCACTTCTGCTCAAAGAGTTTCAGAACTACAGGCCTTGTCCATAAAACCTCCGTATTTGATTTTTCATGCTGACAGAGTTTCACTGTGAACAAATCCTTCATTCTTACCTAAAGTTTGTATTGAAGCTAACCTTAACCAAACTATAGATTTACCTGTGTTTTTCCTTAAACACACCAATAATTTGGTGTATATGCTGCACAAATCTGATGTTCACAGACAACTTAGATTTTACCTAGATAGAACCAAAGAATTTAGAAGATCTGAACAACTTTAAGTTTCATTTTCAGATTCTAGAAAAGGTAGGCCTGTGGCAAAAATCACTTATCAAAATGGTTGTCTGATTGCATCACCTTCACCTACTCAGCTGCCAATTTACCACTACAACACAAAATAAAGTCTCATTCAATAAGAGCTGTGTCCACATCTTCCACCTTATACCTTTATCACTCATTGCAAAGTCGATAGGGCCTCTAGGGACAGGGCCTCTTTTGGTTCTACTGTCCTAAGAAACATACTCCCATGAGCCACCCAAGAAAGATGGTGCTTGGGACACTACCCATCTGTAAGAATGAAAGGTGAGATAGAACAACTTCACATAAAGAAGTTATGTACTCACCATAATGTTCCATGTGAGTTGTTCATCTCACCTTTATTCTAACTCCCCACCCTCCAACCCCCCTCCAGATTTTTTTGAAGACCGAGATTCATATTTTATCATGGTTGCCTTTTCTTTACTATGGGTTCCTTACCTAAAAAAGTGACAAAATGGCATTTGGTACCATTAGAGGCAGCAAACAAGATCTGAGGTAAATCAAGGTGCATCATAGGATATGGACTTGGCCTCGAGCTTTGTAGTTAGCCGACTCAGAGCCGAGGATCAGCTCCGAACCCATCTGTAAGAATGAATGTGAGATGAACAACTCACATGGAATGTTATGGTGAATACATAACTTCTTTTTTTGGAATGGTTGAGCCAGAGCCCAGACCTAAATCAACAGAAAATCTGTGGGGTGACCTGAAGGGGGCTGTGCACAAGAGATGCCCTCACAATCTGACAGATTTGGTGTTCTTTTGAAGGGAAGAGTGGACAAATATTGCCAAGTCAAGATGTGCCATGCTGATAGACGCCTATCCAAGAAGACTGAATGCTGTAATTAAATCAAAAGATGCTTCAACAAAGTATTAGTTTAAGAGTGTGCAGACTTATGCAACCATCTTATTGTATGTTTTTTTTTTTTTTTTATATTTTTCCCCTAACAAATTTGTTTGTTTTGCAGTTGAATTGCACAGGTTATAGGTCACATTAAAGGTGGTAAAAGTTTTGAAATGATTTATTGTGGTAGCATTTTTATATCACAAAAACCTGGCATTTTTAACAGGGGTGTGTAAACTTTTTATAGCCACTGTATATAATACAAAAACATATTTATACATTTAAAATGAATTGACACATTAGAACTGAGTTGCCTCCCATTCATTGTTACTCCTAGAAGGTGTAGAGTCCATAGTTTTAGGATAACAAGGAGGAGAGTGACCATTTCTTTATTATACTAACCAACAAAAAGGGAAGAGTGAGTGATACATAAATGTAGAGGTCAGTCCTGCTGCTTTATAGCTCTTATTTCCTTAGTCCTGATTTTCAGAGTGGAGACATCTGTATGGAGAATGTATCTTCTCCTATGTTCCTATGTTCCCATAAGTTTTATCAAGGCCTCTTGTGTTTTTCACATTCCAAAGACTTGTTAGAAGATGGATTTGTAATGCTAAACTGGTCCTAGGTATGTGTTATGGACTGTAAATGTGTGAGTGTCTGTGCACTGTGATGGGCAGATATCCTGTCTAGGGACAGCTCCTCCTTTGCACCCATTGTTTGCTAAGATAGACTCTGGTTTAATATGGCCTTGAGTTTGATAAAGCAAGAATAAGAAATTGACTGTAGGACAGTGGAGGACAGTATTCTTTATCTGAGGAAGTAGTGGGATCATTTAAACAAGGAATATTTGAAACATCGCATGACTGTATAAAAAGTATTTTACATAAATATTATGTTGCCTTGTGTAGAAAGGACTGGTTTGTTAAAAAATTGACAAATCACACTAGGAATCTATCAAAGTTGTGTGACTGGAGAGATAATCCCTGCCAGTATCAGTACTAGAAACATCCACAATGGTAACCATTTGAAATGACAAAACCCACAAGATCAAGTCCCAAAATACAGACAATGAATGGTCAAAAAATGGACTTACATGAAATGGACATTTTTCAGTGCAATTATTTATTTGTTTGTTAAATGGTGTGGTACAAAATCATTTTCAGTTATAGACAACTGTGACATACAGTAGTTTTTTTTTAGGTGAAGTTACTGTAACAAACAGCAGATTTGGAATGGATAGATAATGCTGTGATACACACAATTCATATTTTAACATTTCAGCTTAGTTCAAAGGTCAATACTTGAAAACATTGGAAAGTGCATAAATATATTTTTCAAGGATTAGACTATGGATAATAGGATTGGCGTCATGTCACAGAGGGATGGATTTCTGAGATCCAGATATCCAGAGTTACATTAGTGGTTTCAGTATGGGGGAGACATGGGGGGGTGAGTGAAGGATCTGGGCTGCTCACCTCTCTATGGGGGAGAAGAGGCTAGCAGGTGCTCAGAGATCATATAAGAAGGTACAATTTTTCTGATGTAATACTGGGAAACTACCTCCTATACTTCACTATTGGTGGGTTGGCCTACTTGACGGCAGTGTCCTTGCAGAACTGAAAGACAACCATTACAGTCAGCTCATTGCATGGCCCTTCCTCTGTATAGCTTAGCATGTGTGTGGACATAGAGACATATATGAGAATAACCTGAAGTACCCTTGACAGCCCTTCTCATTTCTTATCCTGCTGATGGGGAAATAATGAGTCAGTTGAGCAAGTGAGAGTCTGATGGTCAGCAGGTAGCAGAAGCAACCATGTGAAAGAGTGAAAGAAAAAAATAAAACATATATATTTGGATAATAGTATTTACTGCAGCTTTTCTCCTCAGGCTTCCACTGAGGAGGGGTCTTTATGCCTAGTCAGATTTTGTCAGTTAACAAATGCAAAAATAAAAAAATAAATAAATAAAAAATAAAGTCAATGGCTAGCTATTGTGATTATGCATTCTACCAGTTTTAAACCGTCTCTAGAATACTTTTTCATTTTTGCACTTCTTTTTGGTTTCATATTGCTGGAAAAATCTTTGAAAATCCATTCTTGCTTATGATTAGACAAAAGAGATGCATTGTGACAGTGAGGGCTCATTGGTCCTGAACCCCTGACAGATAATTGAATGTCCTGATTTTTAATTTATGATGAGTCAGCAGAAAACAGTAATCTGTGTGGAATATAATGCCTTCAGCATTAACTGGAAACTGTTTTGCTGTTTGTAAGTTGAGGCAGATGTGCCCCTGGTTTATAGGCAAAGTGGCAAATGTTATTAACTGTAGCTTGCAATTTTATCATACTAAGGGATTAGATCAGAACACCCACAGAAAAGGCATATCCAGTTTTGAGAAAAGAAAGTGTATTCTTATTGCTTTTCTGTCTTCAAAGGTTAGTAAACTGGTAACTTAATAAGGGGAGATAAGCTTGATAATAGTGAGCTATACATCTCGTATGAAATGAACATATGAAAATGTTTTATTTTTTTTTTAATTGATCAAAACTTGACCTGCAGTCTGAAGAGAAAAGGTTTAGTATATAGATCACTTAAAAACACTATCATATGATGTCCATTAGCCCAATGATGTTTCTTAGAAAAATGCTGTTAACTCACAAATTAATAAATAACTACATTTTTTTCCTGGTGGGGACTTAATTACCTTTCTCTATTGAGAGGGCAGTGCCTTCATACCTTAATTATAATTAACTGGGATTGTTGTGTCTTGGGAAGGGGATACAACAACAGGAGTATTGGTGCCTTGCAAAACACATGCACTGGGCCAGGATTTGCATGAGTGATCTTGAACCAGCTGTAACTCTTCCTGATGCATAATTGCATGTGCATCGAGATTTGAGATTAGGGAGAGGCATTATATTTTATTGCAACAAAGTAATATAAACTAAATGATGGTTTATACTTACCACCCACTACTTGATTTATGCTAATGTGCTGCAATAGCTTACTTGTGTTGTTTGATGTTTAGCAACATCTTGCACTGAACACAAATGTGATCTTTGTCCTTATTGAGACTGGTTAATTTTTGTTACTTATTTGTAACTAGATCAGTGATTAAAAATGGGAGCCCTGAAAGCTAATCATCGTAGTGGAGCTCTGAAAATTTGAAGAATTTTAGTTAGGGCAAAAAAAAAAAAGCTTTGTGGGAAGAAGCAAGCAGATTTATAGTTGCAACCATCACAAAACATTAGATGTTATTGCAGGGAGACACCCCTGTGACTCTAAGTATACTAACTATGAGATCACACTATTTTGGTGAAAAGCAGAAGCTTCCTTAATCCCCTTGTTCATCAGTTTCACCTTAAACCACACATATACTGTTTTGATGAAACCATCCCTGTTATGACAAAAGCAATAATTCAATGGTATGCACGACAGTCCTTAATGTACACCCTAAGGGTCGAAAATACATAGATTTCTGCTTCTAAGTCTGATAAACTAACATACTCTGCCGTTGAGGTGTCCTAATGCCCAGCAACCTCAGGGAAGAAGCTGGAAAAGTCACTTTGCACCAAAAATCAAAAAGGCTGCAGGTCATGTAGAATTATCACAGTTGAAACTGGTGATGACTATATTATGTACTTTTATATAACAAAATCCTGGATGGGTATTAAATATGAATGCTAGCTCTATGTGCGGGAATGGACAGAGTTTCATAGTAGTATATATGAAATCTGTAAAGATAAAAGGCAAACCATACAGCAAAATGTAAAGTATTGCATCCAGATCTGTGGGTCTATATTACTTTATCGAAAAAGCCGTAATATCAAAAGGTTTTCATCAAACCAGAATAGTCGAAAGCTAAAAATAGCAAAAACACGAATGAGCAAATTCTTTCCCTGGGAAAGAAATCACTAGCCCTACCACCAACTACACACTAATCTAAACATAAAGTGGAGGGCTTTGCACCCCACACTCCCCAATGTCAGGAGCTGTGCCCCCCACACTCCCTCTAACTAAATATACCAACTCTGAGATTGCACTACAGTGGGGAAAAGGGCAAACTCACAAGGATGGCCAAGCAGTTTCTTTCCCAGGGAAAGAATTCACTCATTTGCGTTTTCGCTATTTTTAGCTTTCGACTTTTCCGGTTAGATGAAAAGCCATTCCATATTATGACTTTTCGATAAGGTAATAGGAACCCAGATCAGTAGTAGTGGTCACATCATTTATAAATATTTTGGCAGAGGAGGGAAGGGAGGGAGAAATGTTATTCTGAGCCATGTTATACCTGGATTGGGATGAGTGATGGCAAAATAGCATGACTGAAAGAGTGCAATGCAATGAAACCGAGTAACAATGTAATATGGGCCACTTGTATTTTCTAGATAAGTTAACTAGGGAATTCTCTGGTGAAAACCCCAATGAATACTTAAAGACCGACATTGTACAACAGTGGGCAACTGACCTCATGAGCTCAGTAGCATCCGTGTAGCATGCTTATGATGATTAGTGTTCACATGCACAATGATGCGCCATATAAACACAACTGAGAACCCTAACAAGGGCTTCACAGAACCCTAACAAGGGCTTCACAGTGACGTCTGTACCAATTCCTTGTTATAAATGAGAAATGCATGGGTGTCTAGAAGGGTCAGAAGTGGGGGAGCAAGTAGGAAAAGACATAGAGGGGCAAGAGGAAAGGAAGATAGGGATGGTGTGGGCAGTAAAGTTTTTTGTTTGTTTGTTTATTTGTTTGTTTGTTTGTTTGTGTGGATTAGATCCCCATTGTCCTTTTTGCAGGAAGGTTGGAGGACGAAAGTAATAAGTGGAAAATGAAGACAGAAATGAGGGTATAGGAATAGTAGCAGGAGCAGGGAAACAAACAAACAAGCAAACAAACAAACAAACAAACAAACAAACAAACAAACAAACAAACAAACAAACAAACAAACAAAGATAAAGTCTTAACAGGGAGGTGCTGACACAAATCAGGGGAACACAAAGGAGGGACACATACAGACAGAGGAAGGGCTATTAGTGCTGGACAGATTTGGATCACATATTATAGTGGAAAGTGAAACACCAGGAAGGAGAACACTATGACTGAAGATAGGTTGGGGTGTCAAGATGTAACAGTGCCAAAGCACTCCTTCTGTGTGTATGTGAAGAGCATACCTCTTAAATGTACAGATTTTCACAGAATATCCAGATTTTGGCCTCATACTTTGGTCTATTTTTCATAAAATTGTAGTTTCTGGCAAATTAGTGGTAAACCATTAATGACTGAAGTTAGAAAATAATGAGAAACATTTAAGTTTCGGACTTCATATCCTTCAGAAAATGTGTGCTATTTCAAAACCCATTATTCTTTCAGCTTTCTAAGTTTGTAAGAGCAATATTTAAACATTGTCCCTGTTTTTGGGCCTCTGACCCACTTTTATTTATAGCTTTATCCAGATTTCTTACTGTAAGAGGTTGAGAGGTGTGTTGAGGAGAACAGTGCATACGGTGCAATGAGTGACTAAAAGAGCCATAAAAAAGTGGAATGGGACACTTCTTGCCTAGCTGTGTCCTGAAGGAAAATAGAAAGAGATGGAAGACCTGGTCTACCCAAACACTAGCCTCTATGTCAACGAGTGCCCAAAGTCATGGAGACACGGCCACAGATTACAAAACAGTGGCATAAACACAGGCCACATGTAATATTTAACAGTCACAAAAATGATAGAGTATGCTCCACTGAGACATGCTGTGGGTATCCTAGGTATACTTGGCTCTTACAGGGGACATGGAAGGGACACTGCATACATAATGCTAGGCGTGGATAGTAGGTCTTTGGCAATGGACATACTAATTTAGGGGCATCAATTTGCAGCTATGATATAAAGTATGACAAATGACATGTTGGAGGGACACCCACTCACAGGTCAGTAATCAGTGCTCTGACAGTAATGGCATTTCCCAGTGGTAGGGTGGCCAGGAGAGCATGTCAGTGCTAAATGTAAAATATATGTATCTCAGGAGGCATATAATAGTGATATGAAATGTTTCCTGTACTAACAGCATGGTAACAAGGCAATTCTGTAGGTATCTAGAAATATATGCAACTATAAAATCAGTAATACATATTTTTACCTTAACCTGCACAGCCTTTCCATATACCTCCAAAATGCATGCAACTGAAACATTAAAATAAATTACAACAAAATTCAGCTATCATGAGTACTTACTGTACAAACCTGGATCACTTTCCCTTATCTCTCCTTCCCATTAGCAAAGAAGGTCCTAGTGACACATCTTCAGGTTACCCTGGTGATGCTTGTATTGTTCATCAATGCAGGTAATACCAATTGCATCACACATTGCACTACCAAGGCTCCAAATTGGTATTTCTGGTGATCCCTGTGCAAGAAATAAAGAAAAATGTTGGACTTCTTCCTGTACCACCTGGGAGTTCTGCAACAATCAGTTCACTCAGAAGTTATGGCTGCATTGGAAGTCTCAAGCTAGAGGAAAACTGTAGCACATTCACATCAACACACATGGCAAGCATCATGTGATGTGAATTGGCAAGCAGCAAGACACTATGGAAATACACAATCCCATCATCCTGCTACACTACAGCACCTCTAGGAGCTGTCACACAACTTAACACACCTGCAGCCCCTCAGGGGTCATTGCCCTGCTTAGGTGTGTATAATTTTCTTTGAGGTCATTCATGCATATGTACACTCATATACAAGCCTCATGGCACAGCCCTGGTGTGGAATGTACTGCAGAGACAGATAAAATGAACTGGCTTATTGACATAATTGCGGCTGTACAACTCTCAAAACTACATATTAAATACAGCCGCAGCCATTGCAGTGCTCCTCATGCTATCAAAATTTGCTGCTGCTCACTAAATGAAAAGAAACAGGGACTGCAGACTATAGTACATAGTGGACACACAAAACTACAGCCGGCATGGTAAGTCTACAAGAGGCAGTGACATGTAGGGAAAATGTGCAGTCAACATTACTGCTGTTTGCTGTTGTCATAGGGATCTGTCCATCATTTGACTGCTGAGATTGTGTGGGACCACAACTGGATTTTTTTACTGAGATTTGCAGTCTATTTCCACAGTACTGCATGGATTACAATAAGTTGGAATCAGGAGACACAGTCTATATGTAGGAGATGGGATTGATGTCTTGAATGTGTCTACTTGATTTGGGGGCTCCAAAGCCAGTTATATGGACAGTTCTGAGGGCTGTCTTAATGACATTTATCTTCTTAAAATTACCTAGGGACCAGCTCATGTGTTGTATGAGATATACTCAAGAATACCTTGTAGTGGGTTTCATCATCCTATTGTGCTTAACTGAATAGTATTGAACATGTTTAAAGGGAGAGTGCACACATCACTTTACAATGACCATAGTAGAACCATATTTTTGTCTATTTGAACATCTTTTTCTTGGGAGGGCCAACAACATATAGACATGTATATGGTGGTTGTCAAATATGGGATGCTGTGGAGGCATGTTAAATTGAACATACATATGAATGCTGTGATATCCACATACATTGTTGTGGCAGGATTCTGCACTACATGTTGGACAGTGTATGAGCAGCTATGGACTGCTGCCCCATGGTCGTGACCTGTTGAGGTAGCCTGTGCCTCTGGGTGAGTTAAGTGTTGCATAGTTTATACTCATATTGGACACATCTTGAGAGTCAAGACTCAATGGTTCCGAACCCTTGACAGATAATTGGTTCCCTATTTCGAGAGCGAAAGTCTGTTTAAGCAAATCCATAAACGTCAACACGTATTGCGCGAACCGGCATTACAGCGAACGTCCAAAACCATGAATTTGAAAATGTCGAATTACCATGGTTGGCCCGTCTGTGGTATAGCTCCATAAGGTAAGTGTTTGACAGGTACGGACCTTAAGGTTAGGGTGCAGGTTAAGGTAAGTGCATAGATAGTTAATGTATGTAAGATTTAGTGTAGGGTTAGGAGTAGGGTTTTGGTAAATGTATGTATGTATGTCGATTATTTATTTTGTTTGTTTATATTTTCGTAGGGGAAGTGTGCGGTAGTTACGGACCTTAGGTTTAGGGAGGGGTTAAGGATAGTGCATAGATAGTTGTGTATGTGGGGTTTAGTGTAGGGTTAGAAGAAGGGTTTTGGTGCTTTACTTTAGGGTTAGAAGTAGGGTTTGGTTAGTGCATGTATGTGGTTTATTTATTTTGTTTGGGTAGGTAGCATGTAGCGGCTGGTGGGGTTGGCCGACTATGGCAGTTCAAGATTTAAAATTTTGTGGTTTAGTGTGTTTGGTATTCTTGTGATTCACGCAATCCGTGTCGGTGTTTTAGTTTTCGCTCAAAAGGGTTTTCGTTCTGGTAATATAGACCCCAGATAATTTGCTCAGAGGGGAGTGACTGTACTATGGGTATGGCAGATATCAGTGGCTAAACACTTAACATATGTTTATGTATATGTATATGTTCACATTTACAGACTGAGATGCTTCCTAAAGAGTGAAACATAAATGAAGATCCCCCATGCAGAGACATACATCCTGTCGCAGGCCCTCGATTAAAATAGCTGTTGAATCCTTCTAAATGGAAAGACTGACAGAGTCTTCTAAAACTGTGTATGTTGGACCTTGTTGCAGTTATATATGCTTTATGTGGCCATAATAGATTAGCATAAGTGCACTGTAGAGTCACTGACATCAGCTACCATGCCTGCTACAATGAAAATGCTTTGCACAAGAGAAGGTAGTCAAGAGTCTGGGTCCATTTACATATGAACATGGAGAAGTTTCTAGTATTTTAATCTGGGTTGATGGACCACTCATGCATCCCTGGTGGAGGACTTGTCAGTAGAGTAGAACTTCAACCAACACCATGGATATCCATGTAAGAAGCTTCAGATGGGTATGCCTGTAATCATGTATTATGTAGTGTGGCATGCCAGAGCTAGAACCTGAAAACTATCATATCATCCATACAAACAATTCAGGTCTTCAGCTGCCACTTACATTTGTACAAAGTGTTGGGGCTTATATTCTTTGCATGCCGTAATATTAAATGTCTTTTGCAGCACTGGTAGCTTGGCATTGTCACTGAATAACATTGATACGCAAGGGTATTTTGTCTGCTTTCACAGGTGATATGGTGTATGGGTCCTACACAATGGATGTCTGCATGGCTGATGTTGGAGAAACATCTGAATCTGATGATGATAATGGCAGACAAAGCATGGTGCATTCAGTGGTCCCAGTAACACTATTAGGCAGGGGTACTGTGGCAGGCACATTACCCTCTCCTTCCACTGACACAGCTACATTGTTGTGCACCCCACCTCCCGGTTCAAGGTGGCCATTACAGGACAATAATTGACTGACACAGTAGCAAAAGGTATACTCTCAACTCTGCTTCTCAGCTGGCAGTGGGTCCTGGCAGCTCTAATGAGTGAGTAAGTACAGCAGTAGGGGGCAGTGTGATAGTGGTCTGAAAATCTTTGGTTCCCACTCTATTGCCAGGATGAGTGTTTCCATTGCCATTACACAATAGACATGCAAGGCAATCATACAAGCACATGCTGATACTATCACCACCAGTATAGAGCTGATTGGTGCAGTGCATGGGCTGAAAGACAGCATCTGAGAGGACTTTGGCTATATAGATATCATTTTGGAACTGTACTGTTGGACTCTATAGCCTCCATTGCCATGCCTGCAGTCACATGCTGGGGACCATGCCGTTCACATGGTCATCCATCTTCCACCTCAGGTGGGTAAGCTCACCATGAGCCAGCTAGAACATAGTCAAGGTCTCATTACGCTACATCCTACATGCCTACTATCATTGTTGAGGATATTGTGGCCTCAACTGGCTGTATACACATTCAAGGTGCATATGCTGGACAACTCCATGACATGTTCCATCTCTCACAGTCTTAAAGCACACCATCCTTTATGCCAGCCACTAATCATACCAGAGAAAGTCCTACAAGGAGGAACCCCATGAGTGGGGATGTGCATATTTGCCACATGTATCTTCTCAACATAATTTAGACTTGTCACAGAGACACATGCAAAGTATGGCAGTGTCTCTTGGGACTGTGTCCACCCACATACGGTATGACCAGTCTCCTCCACCTCTGAATACCCACCTCCACACTGGATACTCTACCCCCTCCCTGCACAGTCTTCTAAGCTTACTACATTTTCCAGGCTATGACATAATATCCACACACACCCACATCATTAGCCCCCACAGAGCCTGTTAGTAACACTCGTCACTCTGGCCCTGTTCACCCATGCATATGATGACAACTGCACCCTGCCCTCAGGTTTCCATTACCAGGGCAGCTCATGTCTGCTGCACAGCATGGCCAGACCATGCATTGTCACCACAGCCTGGTTGCTGTAGTATTGCTTGTGCTATTGTCTTTACTATGCCTAATATGGCCCACAGTTGTGAACTAGACACTAACTCTGTGCCAGAGTTATAGTGTGCTGCACCACCCTCCATCTCTCATTGTCATTTCTGGCCTTCAGCAGATCCCAAACTGGCAAACCCTTCAAAAGTTGAGGTAAAACAAATCTATTTTTGACCTTGTAGCTGATATTTTAGCACACTGGAACTGATTTTATTTCATATGCACTGCTTTCATTTATGATCAAATGGCTTGTAGGAGAGAAAAGGTATAATTTGCATGCTTCTATACACATTTGTCCTCCCTCTGAGTTTGTTTAATCTTGGAGTTACTACAGTTAGAGGCTGGGGATTTAAGATTTTCAAAGGAGTAAGGGAGAGTTGCTTGCCATATGCCCATACATCTCAACCTCTTAGAGGAAAAAATCTGGACAAAGCATAAAATGATGGGGGACAAATATGGACAAATTTTAAATATTGCTCTTGCAAAGTTAGAAAGTTGATAGAATAATAGGTTTTGCATTAGCATGAATTTTGTGAAGGATGTAGAGTCTTAATCTCAAACATTTGTCATTATTTAATAACTTCAATCCTCATCTATTTGCTAGAAAAGTACAGATTTTAGGAGGAGCACACCAAAAATATGAGGCAAAAATCTAGACATTCTGTGAAAATCTGTACAGTTGAGAGGTATGCATATGCCATAAACAATGGTTTAGTAATTGATATTCTGAGCTTCACCTCACAGTCATGATTTTTCATATACCTTTAGATGTTCTCACCATAATTATTTGCTGGTCAAATAAACAAACTGTGATTATTCATAGTAAATCTGTCTACTATTAATAAGGGACTACACTAATAATGCTCAGACCAGTTGCTTAGTTTATGAATTTCTGTAAGATAAAGATCCATATCACATTTGGATTAGTAGTCTTAAATAGCATCAACTGGGTCGCATAAAATTTAGCCCTGTGTTAATTTTATGAAAGAAAACATACATGTGTAGCTTTTGGTAATCAAACTCTTGCTAGAGGTGGTCAGGAGTACTCTCTGAGATGGCAGAAATCTAACACAAATCACAGGACTACAGTGTATTTTACATAAGATTTGCCTGCAGTTGTAGGAATTTGCAACATTTCATTCATAGTCCTACTTGAATGTCGTATTAAGGGGAACCACTGCCGAATTACATAATTTTATCAGATGTCCATGTTACACAATGTTATCAGTGCTTGTATTCTATAATGTATTTTGGTGTCAGAGCTATGTGATCATGCTCATCGACTTATGACGCAGAAACACATAGACAGGCAAATGGTACAAGTTTTGATACTTTATAATTTGCAGTTATTCAATACTTCAATTTTTTATGTTGTTTTTTCTACTAAAATTATTCCATGTGGCAAAAGAGAAAGCTTTTTCTAAAAACAGGCAATTGCTGTCTAAAAGGCCTCCTTGTAAAGTACACCAGTAGACGTAAATAAAATATCTGCCAACAGAAAAAAAAATATGAAATATCATCCTTACAAAAATAGTTTCTAATGGTGACATTTATCAGGCTTCTAAAAGTGCACCTAAAATAACATCATCCAGCTCAGACCAGCTCCCTTATTAAGTTAGGAAATTATTTTTTGCAGGCCAGTCTCCACACACATTGCCTTGACCAACCGCCAGATAAATAAGTTATTTATCCTCTTCAAAAATGTAGGAATCAGCACTTTATTTATTTATCTATTCATTCATTGACATTTGATTACTGGGAAAGTCTGACTGGGTAGGATTTATACTAAATGAATTCATTTGAAAGCTGAAATAAGCATAGTAAGTGGGAGTAAACATGCTGAGGATTTGATTTGCAGGTATGATTAGATCTTGTACATTGTGCCAGGTACCCCTGCACCATGATCAGTAAAATGATGGTAAAAATGCATGTTCTAAAAATACTCTAGGTGAACATTCCAGTTT
The DNA here is from genome assembly GCF_019279795.1 of Protopterus annectens. Lineage (NCBI taxonomy): Eukaryota > Metazoa > Chordata > Ceratodontiformes > Protopteridae > Protopterus > Protopterus annectens. Next base: position 464,106,806 of record NC_056746.1, read on the forward strand.
ATCCACATGCAGGTGTCAGTGTTGTACAATGTGGTTACTACTGCCTTATGCATTCTGGTTTTGGAGGTATATACTGTTGCTAGGCACATGATCAGTTGGAGTGTTGTAAGATGTTACTAGGTACAGTGCTATATGGTGCCATAGGCACAGTGCTAAGTGATGCTATTGGTGAGATGTTGTACAAGTATAATCAAGTCTCTGTGTGTTTTTATATAATATCACCAGTGCAGCATTACACAGCACAATTAAGTGCTGGATGTATATAAGATATAATCAGGTGGGATTGTTATATGTTATCATCAGATGTGATGTTATACAATGTCAGGTTCACTGGTAAATAATGTCATCCAATATGGTGAAGAACAGCCTGTGTCTTTGTTGAAAGTGCTGTCTCATTGACATTGGACATTGTTCCCAGTCTATAAAGTAACAGAGTCAAGGGTTTAGGATAATTGGATAAGGAATGTGTGTGTGTGTGTGTGTGTGTGTGTGTGTGTGTGTGTGTGTGTGTGTGTGTGTGTGTGTGTGTGTGTGTGTGTGTGTTTGTATGTGTGCGTGTGTGTGTGTGTGTGTGTGTGTGTGTGTGTGTGTCTGTATGTGTGTGTGTGTGTGTGTGTGTGTGTGTGTGTGTGTGTGTGTGTGTGTGTGTGTGTGCGTCTGTGTCTGTAAATTTCCCTGCTTGGGGAACAGGTTAGTTATAGCCCCTTACAAAAAAAAAAATCTGAATCTTTTTTGACAAATGTGTCTTTCAACAAGTCTACTTACAATAAAATGCACCAGAACCAGACTGGAGTTATATTACATCATCACTGTAGTATTACATACAGTGTGATCTAGTGTTTTATTATCACCGTTGTCAATATTCTGTTACACAGTGTAATCAGGTATCTGTGGTATATGATGGTGCCAGTGTGGTGTTAGCTGATATAATCAGGTACTGGTATTATATGATGTCATCATGCGTGCTTTTATATGATGTCAGGTTCTGTATTATGTGATGCAACATAATGCAATAAACTGTTAATGCTGAATGATATTAGCTGTGTAGTGTCTATGATATGAGCTGCTGTGATACTACCTGATGTCATCAGATGTGGTATTATATAAGGGAAACCACTGCAGTGTTACAGAGTTCTATTAGATGTCGGTGTTACAAGATGTCATCAGTGCATGTGTTCCATTTGTTTGTTTGTGTCTTTCGGCTTTTCCCGGTTAGGGGTCGCCAGGTGGAACTCCGGTCCACTAATGATTGGCAGTAGATTTTTATGTATTGGCTTGCCGGGCCTAACGCACAACCTTCAATGAAGGAACGCCCATTCACACATGTCGCTACACAGAAGACGCTCTAACTGAGAATCGAACGGGCAACGTTTAACTGTGAGGCGACAACGCTACCGCAGCACCACCACAATGTACTTAATTTGGTAAGGAGTGTGTGTGTGTGTGTGTGTGTGTGTGTGTGTGTGTGTGTGTGTGTGTGTGTGTGTTGCCATTGCTTTCACCTTTGCTATAAAATGGCAATAGAAAGAGAGCAGAGCAGGTGAACATGAGTACATACAACAAAAGCTTCTTCTACATGGCAGCCTGGGATGTCAAAGATCCAGATACACAATGCACAGATTAAGTATTTTCCAGCCATTTTATTATTCCGACTAATTGTAAGTGACATATTGATCCAAAGTCACATATCTGATCAATGCCTAGGTCATTGTGTTTCACTATTCCTGGAATTAGCTGGTTTAGCTTACTTTGATATTAAACTTCGTAGCTGGGTTAATAAACCATTCCAAAATGGATCATTTTAGCTATGACCCAGGTGCAAGGCAAAAATTCAATATAGGGAAATGTTTTACATGTAACAGTTAGGTAAAGTTACCTGAATTTTATGTTAGCCAAGTCATCAAAAGAGCACAACATGTGCTCCCCCTGGGTTACAGTATCTTCCTGGCATCACTAGATTCCTGCATGTAAATCAGGTTTTAGTGCTGTAGTATTATCAAGGTCAGTTTGGCACAATTTCCAGTTTTTATTTATTTATACATGGTATGACTTAATTTCCAAACAGGGACTGCTTATTGTACCTAGTATTATAAAAAGACAATGCTGAGTTACAAGCATGTTAGATTAGGAAATCTCCCTTTAAATAGAACATTGTGCTAATATCTGGAACAAGGAAGTAGCCAGCATAACAAATTTCTTTTGCAATAAAAATAATATAACACATTTTAAACATGAAAGTACACAGTCCACGTACAACCATGCTGTGATATAATGATTCTGTAGAACAGATTTGAATCATAGCACTCAGCTTACTATAAAGCCATATCTAACTGTTCAGTGCTAGAGATTTAAGATTTAATGATAACACTTTTACCCTAAAGTATGGATTAGCCTCATGATTATTGTTTACCTTACAGTGTGGTTTACATTTGCCAGATGGCATTTTATTCCACAGGTTCCTCAACATGTACTTGTACCTCACTTATCAAGTACTAATGATTTGATTTCACTTATGAGGACCTGAGATGGAGAGAGCTGCAAAAGGCCAAGAAAATTTATGTTGACTAGACCATTATAACATAATAACCACTTTCTATTTATGTAACCCTTTTACTTGCTGTTTGTTTTTATTATCCGTGAAGCATCTATATAGAATTTTTAGTGGTAGTTTTTCCTCTGTATGCTGCGATGGCAACTACATCTAACAACCACCACTGTCATTAATAAAATGGGTCAGCAATTATGGGAAGTAGATGTTCACTTGGCAACATTGACCTCATCTTTTAGCCTACAGCCATGTTGTACCACTGTACAGGTTGTGGCATGAGCCATGTCACCAGAATGAAACAGTGAAAACTCCTGTTTTTTCTCCTTTTTTAGATTAGTATTATTTGCTTAAACATAATCACATTCTATGAAAATCAGCACAAGTAACATGCTTCTTTGAAGTAATTCATATTTAGATATGGCACATAAACCTATTTATAAGGACCAAGCCATTTCAAAATGTTTCTGCTTTCAGGAATTGAAGAAATTATTTTCAACAGTTAACTAAATAAAATGGGAGAAAGCCAATGAGAATGTAAAAACAAATCCACAAGTGGCATGACCAATAAGACTCGAAGTCCCAGAATAAGTACAACACGTTTAATAAAACAAGTGTTAAAAGGTTAAGCGCTTTCGTCAAACTGACTTCATCAGAGCCATGAATTCAAAAGATCAAATACTTAAATATCTAAAATGCAATAGTCATGTGATTACATAAAAATTAATTCTTAAAAGGGTATTACCCCATTTTATACACGCATAGCTTTTCTCTTAAGAGCAGGCATAATAGAGGTACTGTTGTTTATCCCTGTCTCAGATGTTGCATTTAGTCTCACTTGCCATTTGAGCTCACTCTCATCAATTTTGTTTTCCCAGTACCCTCCCCTCACATCTTTCACAATTATTTCTAAAATGCCAAATTTAAAGTTGTTTCCAGAATTCAAATCAAAAATTGTTTACAACTAATGAATCAATGTGTGATTTGTGATTAATGACCAATAATGGGTTCCAATGTTTTCTATTAGAATCTATAAACAAATTAGAATGTTATGTTATGTTATATTATGTTCATTAGTATAGTTAATGAACTATTGTAAACAATTTCTTCAATTCCAGCAAACATAAAGAACTCTATTTTTTTTACATTTACATATATGTTTGCCCTGCAGGCAGTTGAATAACTATGTGACTGCTTAAATGAATTTAGTTATACCCCTGGAAAGCTGTCACAGCCTTTCAGAGAAAATTTCATGTGTAAGTAAAGCCAGCCATTAACTGTGTGTTGTTTCTACACACATACACACGTGCGCACACGCAGGTACACACACATACACACACACACACACACACACACACACACACACACACACACACACACACACACACACACACACACACACACACACACACACACACACACACACACACACACACACACACACACACACACACACACACACACACACACACACACACACTCACTGCTGTTACATTAACACTGACATGTCTAAGAGGATTTTACATGGCCTGCTTTGCCTAGTGAATTCCATTAACAGGATCATAGAATCATAGGAAGTTACTAGGCTAATGGCCCTAGGGCCCTTACAAGCCTAGCCAAGTTCTACCCTTATTTCCATGATCAGCACCTATTGCCCCTGTCCAAGAGGTAAACAGGTGGAACCTGAGGGTTGAATTTATGGTTACCCATCCAATCATCTAGATTGCATTTGAAGAGGGCCAATGAGGTGCTCTGTTTGACATGAAGGGGGAGTTGGTTCCAAAGTTGTGGTAACCTCTGCGAGACAAATCTGTCCTGCCACCAGGTTCTATTAATGTCACATACCAGGTTAAGGTCTTTAGACTGAGTAACCCATTTGCCATTTACTTGTGGATATGCAGCATTTCCAATAAAGCAGAGTCAGAAATTGTCTTTTATGCAAGACAGATATTGCCTCTAAGTAGTCTATATGAAACAGAATAAAGTGACAGTTATTTCAGACTATCCACATAAGACAGATGCTGAAGACCTTGACTTTTACTTGTGAAGAACCTTTGTGGTCTCTCCAGTTACTGCAGGTGCTTGGAAAGGTACATACCAAAAGGGGCATTGTAATCAATTATTGGCCTGATGAGGGAAGAGTACACGGAGGTTATAACTTCTTTTTTTCTGGAGACAATGCAGAATACTTGTGAAGAACCTTTGTGGTCTCTCCAGTTACTGCAGGTGCTTGGAAAGGTACATACCAAAAGGGGCATTGTAATCAATTATTGGCCTGATGAGGGAAGAGTACACGGAGGTTATAACTTCTTTTTTTCTGGAGACAATGCCCTTACTTATGAGATGAGCACTATAGAATGCCCTTCTTACCACTGTGGAGACATGGTGATCAAAGGTAAGGTATCTGTCAACCTGTGTGTCCAGGTGTCTCACCACTGAGTGCATAGGTGTTGCTATTGATGTGATAGTTAGCAGTAATATCGCTCTTACTGAAAGGGATGATAATACATTTTTTTGCATTGAGTTTAAGGCCATGACTTTGACATCAATCATTTGTTTGTGTAAGACCCTCTTGTAGGATACTGATATAATTTGGAGATTCTATGACCACTCCCAGTTTGCAATCATTAGCAAACTTTGTCAGCCACAGACCTTTAGTTTTTGCTTGTACTTTGGAGAAATAGATTCCAAACAGTAGAGGTCCCAGGACTGATCCCTGTGGAACACCACTGGTTACAGGTCTGCTGTTTGAGGTGGTTTCCCCTATTTTGACTATATGTGTTCTATCAGTGAGCCAGTTAGTGACCCATATAATGATATAAGGGTTGATACCTAGCTGGGTGAATGTGTCAATGATTCTTGAGTGGGGAATAATGTCAAAAGCCTTGGCTTAACTTTTTAATATCCAGAGCTCTACATTATGGCAACTGCTAGGGAAGAGACAGAGATAAAAAGAAAGAGTGTGTGTGTGTGTGTGTGTGTGTGTGTGTGTGTGTGTGTTTATTTGCAATCAGTTTTAATTTTATGACTTTGGTCATTTTTTTATAGAAGAAACAAGTGCAAGCTCTGAACATTTTCTTTTGCATTTAACATGTTGTGTCTCAACAGAAAAACAATGATATCGCTTTGCACAGTTCTCTGCATCATTCTTCCCCATTCCCCTCACTAAGACATTGAGTCACCACCAAGAAACAAGGCTTGAATAAAAGATGAAACTCTTTAGTTACAGTACTCAGTTCCCTGTACTGACTGACAATCTGCATTATTGGCATAACTTCATGCTCTGGGACTGTAATCCCGATCTCCATCTAGGTTGTTTACTGTTTTAGTAACTGGCTTTGTGTAATCACTGTGAGGAATTGTGATTTGAAACTAGTAATAATTTTCTATTATACTGATAATACTGAGGAGCTCAAACTATGTCCTGACATTCCTTTTTGGATGAAGTCTTCATCTGAGATACAATACCAGATGCCCATCTCCTTCTGTAGAAGCCTAAGAAAAGCCCCAAACCAGAATTTGAAGCATCTACCTGCACAATAAAATCTTGACTGTAATTAAAACTGACTAGTACAAAGGGCTCTCTCGAGGTCAAGCTCTCCTTCAGCTTCTGAAATGCCTGCTCACAAAAAGGTGTTCAAAAAACCCCCACTGTTTTTTCTGTAAAGTCTGTAGGCAAAGTGGCTATTGTGCTATAGTAGGTACAAACTTTCTGCAATACCCCAGTGTCCCTAGAAATGTCCTTACTTGCTTTTTGTCAACAGGACTAAGCCATGCCTGAATAGCTTTCAGCATGGCAGGCTCAAGCCAAATCTTGCTACCAGCTACCCGATGGTCAATATTAAATAATTCTGTAATTTTCCCTGACATTTGTTTACCTTACTAGATAACGCTGTTTTTTTCTTTCCTCGCCTTCTCCGTAACATACTATACATGATTCTACCGTAAAATGAAATATCATCTATATAACCAAAGCAGTCTCAAGTCTCAAAATCCTGCTGGAATGACATCCACAATCTTTTGTAAAATTGATGTTTGTTTATTTATCCCAAAGAGGACTTTGTTAAATTTATATAACCCAAAAGGGATGACAGATGTGACTTTTCCCTTGCTGAAGGTTTCAAGGTTTTTTGCCAATAACCTTTTCTCAGGTTAATAGTCATATACTTAACCAGACCTAATTTCTCTAAGTCCTCAAGTTTCCCCTCTTTTTCCTTCTTTATCCCACTGCAACTACTGAGGACCAGAGTCTATTTATAGTTGAGGTTGTGTTTTTGCCTCCTGCCTGGCAAGCCCGCCACATAGTTAACATTGCTTAACTTTTTTATAATAGTGAAAGGGTCATCAAACATGAATAAACACCATTACCTTTTGCCTAACTGTATATTTCCAAGTGTTATCTGTCTATCATACCTCAAATGTTGTTATTGTTGTGCTTTGGCTCCTCTGCCAAGCCCTTGAGCTTCCTAAGTTTATTTCTGAAATTTATGAAATAATCCACATCAGACTTCTTATGGGAATCCCATTCACCCTCCCACTCATCACAAATTCAGCCGTGCAATAAGGATTTTTCAACTTGAGGAGCTAACATGCATGCATCCTCACATTATAAACTTCACAATAAATTGGTAAGCTTATAGTTTTTATTACAAATTTGTCATACAGTGCTTTACAAGTAAGCTATACCCACCAGTGGAAAATTATATATTCGAAACAATGTAAGGCAACAGTTTTTAATTTTTTCTCACGAAGCAGATAATTGGTTGCAAAATCTGTATTTTTGAATGTGTCTTGAGTATATCTTATGATATGCTAAATGCTTCAGAGTCAAGTAAAAGAATGGCATAAAGCCAGTGGTGTCTGCAGTGTTCATATCCTCCCTTTCTATCATGGTGTCTGCAGTGTTCATATCCACCCTTTCTATAATGGTGTCTGCAGTGTTCGTAGCCTCCCTTTTTATCCTGGTGTCTGCAGTATTCGTATCCTCCCTTTCTATCCTGGTGTTTGCAGTGTTCATATCCTCCCTTTCTATCATGGTGTCTGCAGTATTCGTAGCCTCCCTTTTTATCCTGGTGTCTGCAGTGTTCGTATCCTCCCTTTCTATCCTGGTGTCTGCAGTGTTCATATCCACCCTTTCTATCATGGTGTCTGCAGTGTTCGTAGCCTCCCTTTTTATCCTGGTGTCTGCAGTGTTCGTAGCCTCCCTTTTTATCCTGGTGTCTGCAGTGCTCTCTCCACTCTACTCTACTCTGCCTCCTTCCAAACTGCAAGAATATGTGAATTGCAGCACTAAGCACTTTATTTACATTGCTAATTGTGCCTTATATACTGGTTTTTATATAGGTAAGATGGACAGACAATTAAGAGAGTATCCAAAAACATATTAGTGACACCAAACTTAAAGATGACAAAAATCCACTTTATAAACATGTAGTTGAACATCCAAGTCATTATTTTCAGTGTATTGCTTTGCAGGTGTTACAAGGTAATATACACGGCGGTGATGCTAGGTTAAAAACAGAAACAACTGAGATGAATTGGATCGCGGCTCTACAAGCCTGTAAATTACCAGGATTAAATGCCAATTTTCGCTTAAACCAGCTCTCAAAGGCCATAGACTACAGAGAAAGATCTGATTGGCCAATACAAGGCTGTGCTCTTACAAGGCTCCATAATTGGATTATTCTTTTTATAAGAAGATGGACTTGATTTTTAATGATAGATCTGAAGAAGGGCTTGGAATAGCCCGAAAGCGCTCATCATTTTATTTTACTTTGTTTTAATGTTTTATATGCTCTGGTGATCGCTGCAATTTGTTTTTTTTATACACACACACACACACATATATATATATATATATATATATATAAATGTATATGTGTGTGTGTGAGTGTATCTGTCTCTCTCTTTGTGTATATATATTTAAATATATATATATATATA
>NC_056746.1:464120293-464192793 GCF_019279795.1 Protopterus annectens
TGTGTAGCCTCAGGTTATTGATACAAAATAAAACTTCTAAGTAGCGGACATCCATTAAGTACAGTATCCCACAGTTGTCCCTTGGCTCACAATATATCAAACTCAATCCCAGAACGTTAATCTATATTTCTCTAGCAACTTTTCCTTCTTCTGCTCCTTATCTGATGCCTACCACTAGCACAGCACCTTCACATTGACTGATTGTTTATTTCTTTCTTTGCCCTCCATTTCCTTGGCTCGATTACTCTATCCACTCCCTCTCCACTCTCACCCCTCCCCTTGTCTTCTGCTTCCTTTCCCTTCACTTTCCTGTCTGTTTTCTCACTCCACCCCTACTTCTAACCCATTTCCCGCCCCTAAAACCATATAGTGATGTCGGCTTCTGTGGCGCCATTTTTAAATACCTCTTTTAGCCTTCCTGACCTGCCCTCCCATAGGCTGCTGGCCTTGCACATTGGTTGAGTACACCTACTATTCCAGTGCTGCTCTGTAGGAGTTGTGTAAGTTTGTATTACGATTTCAACATCAGCATTGTATGTTTTTCACTTTGTGTATGTGCTTCTTTGTACCATCTCAATAACAAGATATTTAGCCTTGCATTTCTTCTTATATGTTCTCCTGTGCTCACAACAACCCACATATGCGATGCTACCAGTTTAAGGCTTCCCTGTAACTTACTGTACTAGCTCCTCGGAAACGCTATTTCTCAAACCGTCTCAGTGTTATACACTAGTGCTATTATTGTATTACCAATGTGCCATTTTCTTTTATTAATTAAGAGAATTACTGTAGGTGTAGAGCAGAAGAATATGGTGTCTGCTTACACAGTTATGTGGTTTTAACATTTAATACTAGCTCTAACTGCCATGTTTTGTAAAATGCAGTTTATACTATCTCAATGAATTGTCGCATGTTCAGGGCTTACTCAGCTATGTGGTTTTAGCATTAAATACTAGCTCTAAATCCCATATTTTGTAAGTGCAGCTTATACTATCTCACTGACCTGCTGCACTTTGAGGGCTACAGTACATCCTATAGTCCTCACAGTTCTGTGATTGTCAATAGTCCTGACGCTATTGTTTAGCTCCATTCTGCTTTCTTTTTCTTGTATTCCTCAATGGTGGCATTTGGAAGCTTGCAGGTGCAGTTCCAGTTGTTGGGATAGAGTCTAGTTGACCACATGGTCACAGCATTGTCCTTGTTATTAAGTCATGTTATTTTTCTGCAAGCCAAAGTAGTTTGAGCAGTACTACTATTCAATACACTTTGATTTGCGAACTGTATATCTGAAAGGGTGATGCAACTAATGTGAATAGTTTTTACTGCCAATAGCATTGTAATTGTTCATTGTGTAGTGTTGTAAGTGCTGCATTGGCCTGTTTCACCTCCAGTGTCTTCCCCTCCCACTCTCCTCCCTCCTAACCCATGCACTACTTACACGCATTCAGTTCATGACCCCTGCATCAGATTTAATTAGCTATAAGTCCTGTAGTAAATCTTCTTTCCCCCTGAGCCTCTGACTAAGTAGCAATCATTATTTTTTCATATTCTTCTTTACAGCCAACTATTACTGTGATCCCTAGTACTTGGGCGCTTCCTGCCCTGGAAATAGCTTCAACAGGATCCTTGCATCTTCTTCATTCTAAAAGAAAGGTTCACCAAAGAGAGCAATCAAACCATAAAGCCCTACTAGATTTAGAATCACTATATAAGTAGGTTTCTGCTAAAAACTCCTCTTGTTTCACACTTCTGTAGCCTTAGGTTATTGATACAAAATAAAACTTCTAAGTAGCGGACATCCATTAAGTACAGTATCCCACAGTTGTCCGTTCAGTGGCTCACAATATGTCAAACTCAATCTCAGAAAGTTAATCTATATTTCTCTAGCTACTTTTCCTTCTTCTGCTCCTTATCTGATGCCTACCATTAGCACAGCACCTTCACATTGACTGATTTTTTTTCTTACCTTGCCCTCTATTTCCTTGGCTTGGCTCTTCCCACTCCATTTGCCCTTCGGGGTCACTCCACTCCTCTACCCTACCCCCATTCCCACCCACCCTTAGTGCAATTAAACTTATACCTGCCAAACCCCTCCCACCTTAACAAACACACCCAATCAACCAATCAGGTCACACCATTAATCCCCTACTTAATTATACTATGACACACCCTTGTCACTAACTCCTTTAATTACTCCTCTGCCATTTAGTTCTATATTTCCCACTCTCACTTACCCCTCCTCTCCTTCCTCAAAGATAACATAAAAAGGGGAGAAACAAAATGAACAAAATGCCTTCCCCACACCAAAAGCTAGCATTCTACACATTTGTCCTGCTCCTATTTTCCATCATCACTTCCTACCTCACCGATCTTCATCTCCCCAATTCAGCTCAAGGGCAAACTGACACTATAACTAATACACTAAAACTAAAACAGTTCCCTATATATCCAGGTGACCTTGCCCCAACCTATCAATATTCCTGCATAAATAATAAACCAACAAACAAACTTAACCCCTACTCATACCCAGAAACAAATTAAGATACTACAAAAACTACTTAAACTCTACGTACATCTAATCCAAAAGCTCACTTGCTGTGGAGACATACATACTAACCCAGGACCCACTTCTTCACCCCATCCAAACCTAAAACAACCAAACCCTCTTTATAGCAGGACAACCTCATCTCTTCTTCTCTTAAATATTAATGTAAGAAGCATACTTAACAAAGTTCAGGACCTCCATGCCCTATTCACATTATATAAACCAGATTTAGCCATACTAACTGAAATGTGGCTCAGACCAGAACAGCATGATAATGAGATTACACCCCCTGGCTATAATATTATACAGAAGGCTAGAACAGGGGAAAAAGGAGGAGGTATAGCCATAATGTTTCAAAATCATCTCATATTGCAACAAGTTAGCTACAACCCCCAAGAAGTCAATGAAATTGAACTCATGCTTGCTAAATTAAAACTAAACTCTAACAAATATGTAGTTATAGCAGTTGCCTACATCCCACCAGGAAACAACATTGCCACTAAGGAGAACCTTTTATATTGGATGTCTATCTCTCATCCACAAGAGCCCATACTCTTAGGATATTTTTAACATTGACTGGTCTGACTGTACCAGATACAATCCCTCTACCCATATTAATCTCCATGGGTTTACCCAAATCATATACAGCCCCACACAAATCGATAAGAAATCCAAATGTCACTCCATCCTAAATTGGATACTTCTGTCTGACCCCACCGTAGCACACCAATCAGGCTGCCTACCAGACAGCTTGAGAAATCACCAACCAACCTACCTTATTAGGAATAAATCCCACCATAGTAACCAATCCACCCTTAGAATAGTTTTCAACAAATAGAACCTCAGAGCCAAGGACCTAACCAATGACCTAAAATACTGTAACTGGTCTCCCCTAAAACACTTACTCCTAGATGAAGCAGTAGATTACTTTAACTCAACCTTTCTCAAAATTCTAAACTATCATTCACCAGCCCAAACCATCAGAGTTAAAACAAACTATGCCCCTTGGTTAACAAAATAAACTAAATCCATAATGAAGGACAGAGACAGAGCCTGGGCTCAGTATCATAAACTTAAAACCACAACCTCAAAACAAACCTACTTAGCACTCCGGAACAAGACCGAACAACGTATAAAACTTGACAAGGCCAGATACTACAGAACCTTGCAAGAAAAACACGCTAACAACCCTCAGACATTCTGGGCCTCAATAAATAAATTACTGCACCCAGGTAAAACCAGCACTCCCACACCCATAGTACTGACCAGCAGAGAAGACACCCCTACCCAATTCAACAAATTCTTTACTGAAACAGTCCTAACTCTTTCTAACACCCTAAATAGCACTACCAGCCCCACGCTTTCTCCAACCCCTACAAACCCTACTGTACAACAGACTCCCTCTACCTTCTCCTTGTCTCCAGCACCTACACAACTTATCACTAAACTCCTCAAAAAATTAAAACCTACCACATTATCTGTTGACAAACTTCCCGCTGATTTCCTTCAACTATCAGCCGAAACCATATCCTACCCCGTGTTCATCCTCATAAATAGATCAATATCTGAATGCAAAGTACCTAACCTGTGGAAAATATCCCACATTATTCCACTCCACAAAGGCAGCAGCTCTCTTGAGCTGACCAACTACCGCCCAATCACAATTTTATCACCTTTATCAAAAATACTAGAAAGAGTGGTACATACAAAACTAATGCAATACCTCCTAAAAATAACCTTATATCAACATCGCAACATGGCTTTCGGCCCTCCCATAGTACCACAACCGCACTACTGTCATATACCAGCATAGTCAACACCCATAGAAACAATGGACTTTTTGTATAATCTGTATTCTTTGTCTTATCAAAAGCCTTTGATATGGTCAACCACAGCATGCGTCCCAAAACTCTATCTACCCTAAACATAAACTCCCTTACCATATTGTGGTTCAACAGCTATTTAACTGGCCTTCAACAAGCAGTGCTCTGGCAAGACCAACTATCCTCCCTTCTACCCGTATCTATAGGAGTCCCTCAAGGTTCCATACTTGGTCCTTTACTATTCTCCATATTTACAAATCAGATAGCTGCATCCTCTCCCTCTACTTCTATAGTGCAATATGTAGATGACACTGCTATCATATACGCCGCCCCTACCTTAAAGAAACTTCAAACAATAACACAGAATAACTTTACTCTGGCTGAAGCATGGTTTTCTAGCATTAAACTTCTACTTAACCCCAGAAAAACAAAACTAATTCTCTTCAGTCCTGGCAGATCTCCTGTACTAAATAATGACTTCACCATAAACTCCAAGGACAATACCACAATCACCCCAACAACATACACTAAACTCCTAGGAGTAGTAATCGACAACAATCTCAGATTTGATGTACACATAGCCCAAACAATCAAAAAAGTAAATAAAAGGTTTGGTCTCCTGTATAGGAACAGGCAATTCATGACCAGCTCTACCAAAGCCACCATTGCAAGAACTCATCTATTATCCACCCTACTGTATGCATCCCCAATCCTGACTAATCTTCGCCGTAGCGAACAAAACAAAATGGCATCTTGCTATAACAAGATTGCCAAGTTTGCTCAGGTGCCTGTAATATATCCCATCACTGTCTCTCCCTCAGACAGCTCAACTGGCTTGAGTTACCCCAACTTCTACTTATGACTCAACTCTTCACAGCCCACAAACTGTACTACCTCCCTGACAAAACTCCAGCACTACAGGATCTAATACAGCCCTACACTACCAATCGAACCTTAAGATCAACAGACCAAAATTTCATATATGTCATCAAACATAAGAATGAAGCAGGTAAAACTCTCTGGCTGTACAATAACAAATAGCTGGAACTCACTCCCAAAGCACATAACTTCTACCAGCTTTGCTCCACTATTTGAGAAACTACTCAAAACCCACCATATTACCAATTGGCTGTGCCCATGTGACTCCCCAGGCTAATCCACTTACATTGAAGGGTTGCAAGGATTCTGCCAAAGATCACCTGATACCTACTACCCTCTGAATATTTTTTTTCTTGCCAAACAATGTTTTTCACAATACTTATTGTTACCAAATAATATTTTATTCTGTTGCTATTGATTTATATGTCTATGAAGAAATGTTAAATATGTTCCTATGTTCCTATATGTTTAATTGTATGCCCTATGAGTACAGTTATGTATTTTAAAACAAAATGTATTTCTAGAATTGTATTATGTGGAGCTTTTCTCCCCAGGCCTTCATTGACAATGGAACTTTGTCCAGTCAGACTTTCCTGGTCATCAAATGTAAAATAAAAGAAAATACAAATAAATAAGTAAATAAATTCAACCCCAGGGCCCTAAAGGATCATAGGGCAAAATCTATCCTCAAGGGACTTCTCCCTGCTATGGAGGTGGCTGCCTCTACTTCTATTGTGGTCACGGCCATGACCGCCTCTTCTAGTTCAGCCATTGTCTCTTCCTCTCCCTCCCAGGCTGGCACTCAACCTTTTGGACAGAGGCCTGTGGATAGGGAGTCAAAAAAAAGAGAGAAGCAAAGACAGAGAGAGAGAGAGAGAGAGAGAGAGAGGGAGAGGGAGAGGCAAAGAAAGGAAGAGATCCCCGGACCGGTCAGATCAGAGGGTCCTCTTCCTAAACAGCCAGCATTTTCCAGGCCAGCTTCTCCTTGGCTCTGATCACTGAGATTTTTGCCAGAGCCAGAGGAGCTTAGACCTCTTTCTAGGGCCTCCGCACACCAACCCTCCCAGTTGGTGTTAGTGGCCTTGTCGCAGTCCACCAGATGTTTATCTGAAGTGTACATGGACAAAATAATGCAAAGGTTTATTCGCACCCAGAATCAGATGGGGGTCTTGCCAGCCGCCTCTCTCTCCAGAGGGGGGGCTTGCTTCCCTTTTTTGCCCCAATATCTCCTTCTCTGGTCCAACCCCCCAGTATCAGAGTTCTTGGATCTGAGAGGTCCCAGAGTCAGGGACAAAAAGCCTGGATGTCAGATCTGAGGGGTTGGGTCTTTCTCCTTTGGCTCTGACACTGTCAGCTCAAGGTCTATCCCTTAGTATTTCAGCTCTGTCCAGCTTGGCTTCAATCCATATGCCGGATCCAGGGAGAGCAGTTTCCTTGTCAGTTTCTCAGGAGGCTCTCTCTTCCTCTGCTTTTTGACGTGGTTGAAAGGGCTCTCTCCAGGGGATCAAGGCCCCTGACCATCTCATCGGATTCTGCCCCAACCCACTCACCTCTGGGTGCATCTTCAACCATTTTGCCAATGCAGGGACAGCCCGTGCTCAATGTACCCCAGACTGTTCCCCTCAAGGAACCACAGGTAGTTTGCGAGTCCTCAATGGAGAGTCCCAATGAAGAGATTCCTCATAAGCGAATGTGCGAAAGGAGGCAACTGGACTCCTCTCCAGAGACCCTCACTGAGGATACTGATTTGGAGGAAGGGGAAGGTTCCCCAGAGCACCCCTGATGATGCCTTCTTTTGGAGAATTCATGGAAATCCTGCACCAGCAGGGGGGGGGGGTGATCCACCCCCAAGCCTTCCTCGGACAAGTCAGTGTTCCTGGAGGCCTTTGTCATGGGCCTGTCTACCTCCTGGGTGTCCCTCCCACAGATCCCTTGGTGGACCTTATTACCACCAGGGCATGGAAGGAGACAAACACTGTGGAGCCAATTCCCAGATGCGCCAATAAAATCCTGAGCCCTCCAGTAGATAACCCAAGTTGGAACAAGGGGTCCCCAGTGGATGCCATGGTGGTAGCAGTTGTCATTAAGAAATAACTAGGCCAGGAAAGTTCTACGGTCCATCCCCACAACCGAGTGTCCAGGATGATGGCTCATCTGGGAAGCAGACATATGCTTCAGTCATATTTTCTATAAGGGCACTGAATTATTTGGCCCATGTAACTAGACTTCAGCAAGACCTGGTCAAGGAGTTCACTGAGTCACCTCCGGAGTCCATGTCACTGGAGAAAAAAAGCTCATTCTCCATGCGAATGGCCACTCTCAAAGCGGTTACTAATATGTCCATGCACCTCCTCTCACATGCTACTGAAAGAGCTGCAAGGGTGAACAGGTCTGGCATTGCCATGAGGCAACATGCCTGGCTTAGACTTTTTCAATTCACGGAACCCTTTAAGGCATCGTTTGCGAATGCCCCTTACCATGGTTCTTCCATTTTTGGAAAGACGGTTCGTGAGACTTTGGTCCAGAGTGAGAAGGATGGGAAGACACAGTCTGCTGTGGGGATCCACAGCTCTAACCCCCAAAGATCCTTTTCCAGGAATCAGAGGGGGCAAAAGAAGATGTGGTTCCAGAAGTCTCAGTATTCATGGGACACTCAGGACTCACCTTCTCCTAGAGGCAGAGGGGGTCAGGACAGACACCAGCCCAGAGGCAGGGGGGGGGTCTGAGAAATTCTTTTGTCTCGAGAACTGTTCTCAGCCAGACCCATGCAGCAGCCCTGAGGGGTTGCCTGACTGCTCTGCTCTGGAGGCAGTCAGAGGTCACTTTTCTATGCACCTGACAGCATGGGAGTCCATGTCATCAGACCGTTGGGTGCTTTAAATAATATCCAAAGGCTATACCATCCCCTTTTTGACTCCTCCTGTTCCCCCAAAATACCTCCCGGATGTTCCACCCATGCAGAGGAAGGCAGCAGCACTTGAAATAAGGAAGCTGCTAAGGAAACAAGTCATCCAACCCATCCCCCTAGATCAGTCTGGATCAGGCATTTATTCCAGGTTCTTTTTGGTGCGAAAAAAGATGGGGGACCTAAGGCCTATCCTGGACTTTTCCACTCTAAACCTGTCAATTGCCAAATAGAAGTTCTGGATGGTCAGTCTACAATCCATCCTGCCTTACCTGCAGGAGAATGACTGGATGTGCTCAATAGATCTCCAGGACGTGTACTACCACATCAGAATGCACAGATGCTCCAGGAGGTTCCTCCACTTTCAGCTAGGGGCCAATCACTATCAGTTCTAAGCCCTACCCTTCAGTCTTGTCACAGCCCCCAGGGTGTTCACCAAGGTCATTGCAGTAGTAGTGGCTGACCTGAGGCTTCAGGGGATACAGGTCTACCTGTACCTGGATGATTGGCTCCTTGCCGCTCCCACCAGGTGTCAACTTTGCCAGGGCAGAGACTATTTCCTGAAATTGTCAGACTTGCTGGGCATTACAATCAACATATCCAAGTCTTCTCTAGACCCAGTTCAGGTCTTAGACTACATAGGAGCGAGAATTGATATGTTACAAACCAGGGTCTTTCTAACTCCAGAGAGAGTCCGAAACATACGACTTCATGTGTTTGTGATCTTTCAGTCTTATCTTCCTCCAGCCAAGTCGCTTTTAAAAGCCCTAGGTTCCATGGCAGCCACCATTACTCTTCTCCCCTGTGCTCATCTTCATATGTGCATTCTGCAATGGAGACTAGCAGTCCAATGGTCTTTATTGGATCTGCCATTGACACATCCTATTCATATAAGCAACGTGTGCAGGAAGTCTCTCCTCTGGTGGATACGCTCCCCAGAGCTAGTCGAGTGATGAACATTTATTGCAGCCCCTCCCCAAGCCATGGTGACCACGGACTCCTCACAACTTTTCTAGTGGCTATTACCTCAGCTAGGAGAGTGTCAGAACTCCAGGCATTATCTGTCAAACCTCCATATATGATTTTTTTCATAAAGACAGGGTTTCACTTCATACTAATCCTTCTTTTCTACATAAAGTGGCCTCGGAAACAAATATCAATCATTAATCAATCAATTTACCTATTTTCTTTCCAAATTTTCAGAACACGGGTGAATATAAATTGCATTTGTTAGACGTGCATAGACAGCTACGTTTCTACTTATACAGGATTAAGGCCTATCTCAAGTCTGACCAGCTGTTGGTGTTTTTTGCTATGCCCTTTCTGGGCAAACCGAGTTATAAAATAACTATTGCCAGATGGATTTCCCTTTGCATCCTTCAGGTTTAAAAAGACAAAGGTATGTCCCTTCCGGGTAGGAATAATGCCAATTCTACCAGGTCCGAGGCTATGTCAGCTGCCTTTTGGTCTAGAGTGTCTTTGGACAATATTTGTTCAGTGGCTACTTGGTCCTCATCTCGAACCTTCATTTCTCATTACAAATTGAACTTGGTTTCTAGAGGGAGAGCATCCTTTGGCTCCATGGTGCTCTGAAATATCCTTCCATGATGGCCACCCAAGGCTTTGGTAGCTGGGGACTCTGTCCCCCAGGTTGATGATCAAATGAAGTCAACTACTTCAGATAAAGAAGTTATGTACTCACCATAACGTTCCATCTGAGTAATTAGACTTCATTTGTCATCAACCATCCCTCCCTCCTTCCCCTGACCTTCTCTTTATGTTTCTGCATTGCCAGGCAGGAGAGAGCGCCTTGCGGCTCTCTTGTTCTTTGCTTTATTAGTGAAAGTTATTGGATCAGTTTCATGTGAAGGATATAGCAAACTCGATCTGAGGGAAGGAAGGAGATGGAGGGGTATTATGGATAAGGGGAGGAGCTTGGAGCTTGGATCAGATGCTGGTGAAGCTGCCGTCTCGAATCCAGTCCAGATCCTACACCCCACAGGTTGATGATAAATGAAGTCTAACTGCTCAGATGGAATGTTATGGTGAGTACATAACTTCTTTTTCTAACAAAAACTCCAATAGCAGTCAATTCACCATCTTGTCTACAAAGTCTACTCTAATCACCCCACTGGCACAGGCTTAACTACTAGGAATAACCATAGACTGCAACCTAAAATTTGATAGTCATCTCAATTTAACTATAAAAAGTGCATGCCAAACTGGGATCACTCTACCGCATTAAACCGTTTCTCACCAACAATACAAGATCCACCTTTGCTTACTCCCAACTCTATGCATCCCTCATTCTAACTAATCTCAACAAAACTAACCTAAGCAAAATGGAAGCCTGCTACAACAGAATTGCTTGCTTTGCTGCAAATTGCCCATATAGATCCCATCACTGTACTGCTCTGCACCAGCTCCACTGGCTTGAACTGCCCAACCTACTAACTTATAATCAGCTCTGTCTCTGTCACTCTATCTATTACTTCCCCAATAAGTGTCCTGCCCTCAGAAACCTAGGACAACAGCACCGAGCCACAAGGCCTCTTCAATCATCAAACTATTACTAGAAATCACCAACAATAATAATAGCTTTGGAGACTCACTATATAGTAGTACAGTGGCTACAAAATGGAACACCCTCCCCATTAGCATACAAAACACATCCTCGAAAGCCACCTTTAAAAACCTCATCAGGCAACATCTGAAGCAAAGTTGGCTGTGCTATGACTTCTCATCAGGCTAGAGCAATCAGACAAGCCGCATATACTTATGTCCATCTTACTTACTAAATTCTTACCCTCACTCACATATACTGACTCCATCAAGTTAAATAATTACTACTTTTAAACAAAGACATTAACTAGTACTACCACTGTTCTAATTACAAATGGTTACCATGAAACTATACAATGATTTATACTACTAATGGAGGTTTAGTTTCCTCTGTTGGGCTGTTCATACTACTGCAAAAATAATCTAACGTACTATGTATGCATTGTATTGTGTTTCAAACCACAACTGGATACCATGAAATTTATTAATTATTCTTATTATTAATTAATGTTTTTTGATTCTCTTGTATTGTGCTGTCTTCATACCACTGCAAAAGCATGTCTATTGTAAATTTGTATGTATTGTTATGCTGTTTAAAAATCTAAATGTATCTGTAATTGTCTTTCTGTGTGGAGCTTTTCTCTCTATGCTTCTGCTGAAAAAGAGCCTTTGGGCCAGTCAGAAACCCCGGTTAACAAATGTAAAGTAACTAAATAAATAAACTCTGAGATCGCACTACATTTTAGAAAGTAACCCAACTCCGAGATCATACTATAGTTTAGACAATGGGTAAGTACAGATACATTGTACGTACACCACTACAGATTTACATCAAACAAAATTATCTTTTCATTCTAACTCCAAAATGTACCTGGAAATAATGTACTACTCTTCCCATATTTTACCAGTTACACTGCAAACACCTCTCCACTCAAACCATCACCTACAACATTACTTCTGCCATTTCACCGTACATCCTCAGCCCAACACCTTAAAGCGACAGTATACTATATCACCAACTACCACAAACCTTCTGTAACAAAAATTACAACATGGAATTACCATTTAATTCTCCATATGCGACATTCTAAGACTCAATCCTCTGAACTTACAGCTAATGTATTTTTGATATTCTTGTCTTGATATACTGAATTTTGGTGAAGTGGGCATTCAAAATTTGAAAGTAGGAATATATGTGTGTGTGTGTGTGTGTGTGTGTGTGTGTTTGTTTCTATATATATATATACATATAAATATATAAATATATATATATATATATATATATATATATATATATATATATATATGGATCACCTTTAAAACCTCGAAATCGCGTTTCGCCGACACACTAATGACCGACACCAAAAGACCGACAACAAAAAACGCCGACAACGCGAAACACCGAAAACCATTACAGCAACACACTACACGTAAACAACACAGTACACTACATAACATATGCACTATCCCTAACCCAAACCCTAACCCTAAGGTCCGACACTACCGCACACTTACCCTACCTGCACCCTAACCCTAACTCACTTACCCACCCGTAACCCCAAGATCCGACACTACCGCACACTTACCCTACCTGCACCCTAACCCTAACTCACTTACCCACCCGTAATCCCAAGATCCGACACTACCGCACACTCACCCTACCTGCACCCTAACCCTAACTCACTTAACCCACCCCTAAACCCACAGTCCCTCACTATCGCACACTTACCTGTCCGCTCCCTAACACTAAATCCCTCACTCGATCGCACACTTACCTAGTCCGTCGGGTTCTCACCTTGTCGGTCATCTGCGTTGTCGGTGTTTTCGTCCCGTCGGATTCCGTGTCGGCGGAACGCGTTGTTGGGCATTTAAAGGTGACCCATATATATATATATATATATATAAAATCGCTTAGAGAAATGTTTTTTGGTCACACAACAATGGGGTCTGGATATTTGATCTTTACCCATTGTTGTGCAATAAAGTTTTTTTATTTATTTTTTATGCTATTTTTTTATTTTTTGATATTATGTGCTTCAGTCTTAAATTCGATTAAAATTAAGTAGAAAATTGCATTGACTAGATGAAAATCAGTTGTCTCTCCTCTTTTGACAGCTTCATAGGTTTTGCCACTTGGGCGTAATTCAATAAACCCTACACAGAGATATTCTCCATGTAGGAATAGTATTGGGGCTCGAACAAAAATTACAACATGGAATTACCATTTAATTCTCCATATGCGACATTCTAAGACTCAATCATCTGAACTTACAGCTAATGTATTTTTCATATTCTTGTCTTGATATACTGAATTTTGGTGAAGTGGGCATTCAAACTTTGAAAGTAGGAATATGTGTGTGTGTGTGTGTGTGTGTGTGTGTGTGTGTGTGTGTGTGTGTGTGTGTGTGTGTGTGTGTGTGTGTGTATATTTATATAAAATCGCTAAGAGAAATGTTTTTTGGTCACACTACAGTGGCGCCTGGATATTTGATCTTTACCCATTGTTGTGCAATAAAGTCTTTTTTATTTATTTTTTATTTTATTTATTTATTTTTTGATATTATGTGCTTCAGTCTTAAATTCGATTAAAATTAAATAGAAAATTGCATTGACTAGATGAAAATCAGTTGTCTCTCCCCTTTTGACAGCTTCATAGGTTTTGCCACTTGGGAGTAACTCAATAAACCCTACATAGAGCTATTCTCCATGTAGGAATAGTATTGGGGCTCGAACACAGAATACGGTTGCTTAGCAATCCAGCAATCAGGGCTGGGGGCATGCACGAGTGTGCGGACACCTTGCGAACATGGAGGTGTCCGCAGAATGCAGATCACCTCATTTGCAAGTGAAAACCATGCAAATAAGGTGATTTTCTGATTCAGGAAGCAGAAAAGCATCATTGCGGTTGCCATGTCTGCAGGAAAAATGTACATGGTTACAACCGTGTACCAGACTATAAAATTTAAATGGGAGCTGTAACAGCTCGAATAAAAGGTTGTATATATGAAAGTAGTCATGCAAATGGCCAAATCTATGGCCAATGAGATGAAAAGGTAATGCAATATATGAAAAATTAAATCTTTTTTTAATACATGTGCCACTTTTAAGTGGCACGCAACCATGCTATTGTTGAAAAAAATAATAAAATGTGTAAAATATGAAATATAAAGGTAAGCAAAGTTATTGCATTATAGTGGCCAGCATGCAGAGTCATACAATAGCAGGTTATAGTGGTAGGTAAAGAGATAGGCCCTGGTGTAGTGCTGTATCCAGGGTATATACAATTTGGTGTATTTAAATAAGCCAGGGTTATCGAATTGCAAAAAGGACCACCGTTTCCGTAGGTACTAACTGTGGTAGGGCTAGAACTGTGTTGTTATAGACAGGACAGAAATGTACCATGAAAAGGGGTGTGTGCCATGGCATATGTAAGTAGATTGGAGCTTAGTGGAACTTGTTTGCTCTCAGCTAAGCACAGATAAGTAGGGGTGTTTGTCTGGATTGCTCAGCTATACTTAGCCCTGCTGCACGTGTTTTGGCAAGTTAAAGAAAAGCTAAGCATGCCCGTGTACAGGGGAGGGTCTAAGCTGCTGAGCAATGTTTACACTAGCTCAGCGGATTTGCATGGAGTGCGATGGGAACAGCAGTGGAAGAAATTGAAAAAAAAATAAAATAAAATAAAAGTAAATAGCCTGGGAAAGCCTATCAAGTATAAATGACTGATAAGCCCTGTTCCACTGACACAGTCCCATTGAAACCCCTCAATAATATAGCTGGCAGGTGGAATGTATCATAGTCAGTCAATCACACAGGCTGCATCTGCAATACACCAGTATAAAGTATACAAACACACTTAAATCTGATTTTCCCACATACTCTGCACCATTGGAGTACACACTTGGGAATGTTAACTGACAAAATGATAGGGGCTGCTGCTGCTCTGCTACATCTGTATGTGCTACAGGCTGAGGTCAGTGATGATGATGATGATGATGATGATGATGTTGATGATGATGACAATAGGCCCAGAGTGAGGAGGAGAAGAGTGTTCAGGCCCACGGGGGTTACATGAGCTGGAGATAGTAGAGTGCTACAGGGTAGACAGGGACATACTACAGGAACTCACCAAGATCTGCCGCCCTAACCTCAAACCCAGCGCCAACAGAGGTGGAACCCATCCTAGTGGAAACAAAGGTATGTGTAGCCTTAGGAATACTAGCTACAGGTACTTTCCAAAGACCTACTGGGGACATCATGGGGGTCTCACAGGCATCCACATCCAGTGTACTCCACCAGTTCCTAGATGTCACACTAACACATGCCAGTGAGCACATTTATTTCTTCAACACCACTGAGGAGAGGACCAACAATATGTGTCTCTTATACCATGTAGCACACTACCCAGAGGTACTGGGTGCCATAGACTGCACTCATGTGCAAATCAGAGCACCACCCGGTGAGGAGGGTAGAGTCTACATCAACCGCAAGGGTTATCACTCCAAGTGCCAGGTCGTGTGCAATATCCAGGGCATTATCATCAATGTGTGTGCTGGCAGCCCTGGCAGTTATCATGACTCCCACATCCGGCATGCATCACAGCTGTACCAGGCATTTGCCAGGGGACACACCCCATACAGCCATCTAATGGGAGATGCTGGTTATGCACTGGAACCATCGATGATGACACCCATCAGAAATGCACACACGCCAACTGAAGAACACCATAATGAGGCACATGCACAAACTAGGAAGATCATAGAGCATGTGCTTGGGCTGCTCAAGTCATGGTTCCACTGCCTTGACATATCTGGTGGAGCTCTGCAGTACTCTTCAGCCACATATGTACATGTTCATAGTATCTGCCATGCTACACAATATGATCCTGTGGAAACAGCTGCAGTAGGAACATCACAGGGAAGGGACACACAACCCCCACCATTGCCAAGGTCCCCACAGGTACGGGAGACTTAGAGAAGGAACCCCCTGAGCCTGTCCCTGTAGGCAGATGTAGGCATGGCCAGTATGCCCTGGCCTTGGCAAAGAGGCAATGCATACCACATACACTGACAACCTAGGGCCCCAGGGACTGACACGTCACTCTGACTCACATACACAGTAAAATTGATGTCAGACACATAGGCCATGTACTGCATGCATCCAACAGAGTCAGCCCTGAAGCACTGTCCTCTCAACTGCTGCAGCCACAAGGTAAGTCACTCTTCTTAACATATGAATGGGGTAGTAGACTGTGGTAGTATATGTATGGTATTGCTGCATGTGTGCAAGGGAATGGAGTGGGCTACCAGGATAGCAGCAGACAACGGACAGGTGTCGGACAACAGGAACTCTCTGCCACGTACTGGCTGCCCCAGAATAGGCAGTAGGCCCCAAGCCATCAAAACCTACTGCACTATGTGAGGGACCTACAAACAGCAGGGTCATAGGACAGATGCATGGATGTCAATGTTGGAGTCCCATACATACATCTCAACATCTTATAGCAATAAATTTGTACAAGGCCATATAAAAATGTGGGCCAAAGGCCCAAAACAGGGAGAATTGTTAAATATTGCTCTTACAAATGTAGAAGGTTGATAGATTAACAGGTTTTGGGGTAGCATGAATTCTCTGAAGGGCAAGAAGTCTGAAACTCAAATTTCTGTCATTACTTTCTGAAGTCAGTATTTAATGATTTGACAGTAATTTTCCAGACAACTACAATGTTATGAGAAATGGACCCAAAATGTGAGGCAAACATCTGTATATTCTGTGAAAATCTGTACAATTGAGAGGTATGGTCCCCTACCCTCCACACACCTGACTTCCCATAGAACTGCAGTAACAGATATGTTTGTAAGGTAATAGCAGCAGGCCACATGTTTCCAGGGCTGTCCCAATCAACTTACTGACATGTTCCATTTACACAATATGCAGAGGTCAATGTGCTATGTATGTGCGTGCAATGCAATACATTTTGAGGCCTTTTCCACACTAATTCCCCCATTGCCCTGTTTTACAGGGCCTGCTGATCTCTTCCACCTTAGATGCACCATTGGACACAGTTCTGACACATAAGCTCTGTGACACACGTGATAGCTATATAGCACTATAGTATCTACAACTAGGTAGGTAGGAGTTCTAATCTCAATACTGCCAACTGTGTGTGAAGCATATCCCCTTTGTGGGTTGGTTGTAAAAAAACCTGCTGGAGAGACAGGTTTGTCTCCCAAAGGCTGCCCTGTCTCAGCAATGCACTCCCCAAACATGTTAAACATAGTACCATGCAGACCCTCATTAGCTGTATCAAGGATGAGGGGATGGGGAAAAAAAACATCAGTCCCAGAGGTCCAACCTCTGTCCAGAAATGCCATGAGCAACAGGTGCTAATCAATGATTCTGTTGGGGATAAAGTAATGGCTAGGCTTGTAAGGGACCCATGGCCAGTACTCTAATAACCTCCTCTGTACCTATGAACCTGTGATCCTACAACATTCCCAGGTGACATGTATCAAGAGTAGCATGCTGTGTCAAGGAGTATGCTTGCAAGGTTACTCTGTCTGCGTCCATTGTCCCTCATGCACTGTTCAATGCATACGCACCTAGGTAAACATGCACATATATAGCCGTACCGTGGCAATGAAAAGGTCTTTGCATTGCCACTCTGCCATCCTGAGCTTCTGTAATGGCAGCAGCTCACTGCGACTTAGACGCACAGACACCTGGAACAGTAACAGAATAACATCTGTGGGACAACTGTCAGTCAGCAGTGCTAACAGCAATAAAGTATCATGGCACAAAGGTACATACACTTTGATGTGTATGCATGACAGTTGCCAGCAGACAGCACCTTACAGGAAATAACACTACTGCACTGCAAACTGCCATTAACTGTACTATATTCACCCTTTGCATCAGACACATATTAGCATGTCCCTTTATCGATGGTATGGATAACAGGGATGGGTCACAGGTATAATGGGAGGGAGGGTGGCCTAATGGTTAAGGTGTTTGCCTTACAAACACAAGGTACAGGGTTTGAATCTCACAGGGGATAACTGGCTAGGCTTAAAATGGCTCGCAAGGGCAGTTAGCCTAGTACTAACCTATGAACCTATGAACCTATAATCACATGCACAGGGTGTGGTGTGGGGTTGCCAGAGGTCTAGGCTGTGCCATACAGTTGACATTGTATGTGTCGAGAGGGATGCTGGTCAGCTGGGCCATGGAGAGGAGCTGTGTGCATCTGTCAGTGACCTGCATGTGACAGTGATGTGTGAGTGGTTGCATGCATGCAGTCAAGCCATGTGCTAGCCATACAAGAGGGCATGTTGAACAGCTGTGGACCATACATGCCAGAATGTACAGTTCACCGTCTCTGGCCATGAACATGGGAACTGGTTCTGCCTGGATTGGCGTTAGCACCACCATGCCCAGGGCCAGATGCAGTACTACTTCCAGATGGCGACCAGTGTCTGCTGGGTCTATGTGCTTCACTGGACCACCCACTACCACTACTACTATGCCACACCAGAGGTACCTATAGATTTGTGGTGTTGAGGTACTGCCAGCATGCACACATGTGGCATTGGTAAAAGATATTTTGTGCATTTATCAACATGTACAGTACAAGCTGTGATACTACCCAAATTGCTGATATTCACAATATGTGTGCACATGTGTGCATTACAAAACCCCACACACAAATGCAGGTTGACCTGACATATCTGTACAGGTATGCAGAGGCTGCCATTATGAATGCTACAGTATTAACATGATGACCACTAGAGGTTTACCTGGGTGCTCCTCAGCTGTGGAATCTGTGCCACCTACCTTGATGACATATGTACTGTTGGTTTCCTATGAGCTGGTGGCTAAAACCAGGTTTGCAAGGAGCTCCTCTGTGGCTGAGAGTGGTGGTTGTCTAGCAGGCCTTGCACCTGTGCCAGCATGGTCCCTGGCCACAGCTTCAGCCCTTTACTATGCATGATGTATGATAGATGTAGCACTGTTTCGGACCTGTTCATAGCTCTTGTCCCGGTGGCCTACATCATTCACTGTTGCTACCGGGTCTGCCCATAGTACAGCACGTTGTTGCTGGTTATGGCAAGTCCTTGACAATAGCACCCAGTGATGGCATCTCAGGGCATCAATAGTTGCAGTGATCTCAGCTTCTAAGAAGGGTGGATTGCAATGTCTAAACATCCGACCTGAAAGACATGAACAGGGAGACACATCACATGACTGCATACATTGCTTGCTATTATGTACACAGCCTGCACATCCACTTTTGCCAGCACTATCCACCACTAACCCCCATATCATACCCCGCCACCTGTCAGCACAGTATGTCTGTGGCTATCGGCAACATAGTGGCAATACATCATGGTTTCTCCTCCTGATCCTGATGTTTCATGCTACTTCTCCATGTGCTATGAGGTGTTCAAATGCATTTACCTGTTGCACCTACATATTACTGCTTGCTCATAGCCTGTCTACATGGTATGCTGTGGTGTCAGCCTCCTGCTGTTGTAGTAAGCACCTGGGCTGTAGGCCCAACCATCAGTCTCCCTGACCTTCCTCAATCAGATTCTGGACTATATGGCTGGACAATGTCCTACAGTTTCCCCTGCCAGTGTGGCTGATATGGGTTCCCTGGTATCATGTAGCACCTACCTCATGTACAGGGATGGGCAACCATCTACAAACACCACCAAAGAACACACTGTGTGAGAGATGCAATGACAATAGGGACCTGTATTCCATGCTCTCTGCCTGTCAAGGCCACATATCTGTCCTCAAACAGATTGTCAGCACAATCAATACACCTCACACACCACCCACACCTACACAACACAAACACATATGCAGTGGACCTCAACATACACATCCACCAACAAAGCAGACCTCCGAGACAAAGCCATACATGAATGCCACAGGCTAACACAGCACATACCACACATAGCCACATACCTGTGTCTCACAGCCAGGCAGGCATCAGAACATGTCAAACATTTACACATATGTGACTCCATTGTGAGACACAGTGATGTGCCTCTCACCTGGCTGTATATGTAGATGGTCATAGTTACTTGTGTGTCAGGTGACAGACTCTGCCATATCATGTGCACTGCTGTCTCTCACCAACAGGTACTGTCATGAGTCTGTCATATTCCATGTTGGCATGCCTGACCTGCGATGTACATCCCTGGACTATATGCAGTGAGACATGAGTGAGCACACTGATTATGTGTACCAGGCAGGTATGTACCTAGCATTATAAAGCATTCCACTGTCACCCAGACTGATTCCGTAATAAATTCAGGAAATGATTGACCTTATCATGTGTCCTGTTATCCTGTGATATTCCAGGGGGCTCCAGTACCTGTGAGTCTGGGATGATATGGTCAACAGACCATGATGCTCTGCAACAGATGGCCTCCATCTGTCTCAACTGGCCTTCAGACATCTGGTAATGATTCTTGCCACCCACACAGTCCCTTCATTAGGAAAAGTGCTGAGGTTATCACTACCAACATACAACTGTCCGTGCAGCACACATTGAAGGCCATGCTGATAAACCCTAGGTGTCTACACATGACTCTGCCCTAAATGTAAGCATTCTTAACCCTGGTAAATGCTGACATCTGTACAGTCACACACACATGGTTTAAAGCTACAGAGAGCACCCCAGCCTTACCTAGTCAAGCATCCTGTTATACAGTCATACTCCAAAGTTTGAGCAAAATGGCATGGGACATGTGATTTCAGTATATATGAGACACATGCACACCTCTACGCTGTACAGGCAGTAAGATGCCCAGGGGACACTGCAGGGGCACTTCACCATTGCAACACACCTATTCAAATCATAGCTAGCTACTGGCCACCAAATGTGACCAGGAAGCTCATCCTGCCTACATGGACCTCATTATTTGTATTCTGATTTGGATCTGAACTCTGATCCTGGGTCACTTGAACGACCCAACATACATTGGAAGATGTACCCATGGCAGCACACAAATGGCCAGAGAGCCATCAACAATGGAATTACAAACACCTCTGTGCAGCTCAGGGCTACCCTCATATGAGGTGAAAGAGTGTTGCAGCTGATATTATACAACACAGGTTACCACTGCAGCATCCCTACAGTGTCATCCTCCATGCCAAAGCAACCATCATGCTGTCATGTTTGCAGTCTCTCTCCCACAATACCCATCTAGCTAGGGTCACACATACATACACCTCCAACATGGAATACAGCCTCCTGGGGGGTGGTATACACAGCTTCACAGCCCCAAACCCCATCTGTAGGGACTGGCACCAATATCCACACATACACTCATGTGCTAGATGTGCATTGTTATAGATGAGTGGAGTCAGGTATACCCGAAAGGGCTACATCATCCTCTGTAAGGATACGAACACCTGTCTGGTGGACATCTGCAATACATAAGTGTCTATAACATGGATGGCATACCACTGTCCAAGACAAAGTAGCGGAAGGTGCCCATTTACAAGCAGTGTCTCATTAGTGTGCATAAGCGAATGGGATCACTCCTGGAAACCTGTACAGCAAACCCAGAGCTCACATTGTTGACATCCAATACAATCATCTCCCATTCTGCACATATGTCTGCAACATCACAGGAAGCACCTGCATCTGCTCACTTGTGGTGGTCAAGAAAACCAGCTATACCAGTGCTGTAGGTATAGCATACCTTATGCCTGACAGAGTTTGTGTGCGTGTCCCCCATCAGTACATCAGGATATCCACAGTACCTGCCCCCTTCTCCTATATGTGGGGAACAGGTCACCACTGCCATGTGAACATCTTGGAATACATCCACCATGAGAGCCTATCACATCACAGGATGCATCCTACATGACCCCAAGCATAACCTTGTAAGAACATAAGCCACTGTATTCAAAGGAGGCCTGCCTACCGCCTTTGTCCCAGCTGTGTGAAGGACAACCACTGTCACCTATTTACATTAAGGTGGTGCATCCACCAATCTGTCACATTATACACCCATCAGCCTAATTTGGCCATAGCACAGTTTATAGTGAAGCTCATTAACAAGGACATTGATGGCCTCCACACACTCCATCATGCAGTTAGGCTTTGTCAAGGAAGGGATAATTTCTGTTACACTTGGTTGACCTCTTTGACACACACAGTCACCAAAGCCATGGATGGGGATGATGGTGTACACTGCCTACCTTGACCTAGACAAAGTCTTTGACAGTATAACCCACCTGGCCATAATAAATATACACTCCCAAGTATGCATCACACTATATGTTACCATAGTGGTAGCACACTGGCATGCTGACATGACCCAACTAATCCACATGTGGAATCCACCCCAAGCGGTTGATCCATATGTAGCAGTATAACCTGTTGTTCTGTGTTTGAGCCTCTGTTATGTGATGTACATGTCTGTGGTGCAGGGCACAGCCATTGGCCTATGGCCAACCATGTCTGCAGACAACTGCATGCTGTGTCCTGTCACTGGATTCCCTAGTGATGTGGACATCTGTCTAGGAGGGTTTCATGCAGATGCATGACTGGTGCCAGAAACATGGTCTTAGGCTGCATAGCAAAACATGCACTGTCAACCCTTTTGGGGAGAGTGATAGCCCACATATTATCACAGTACTAACAACATCCTAGGCATGCTATCAGTAGTGTGGGATCTGTGCACACAGGTCGATGGCAACATGACATTTCACCACCATGTTGCTTCTGTTCTATGGTAAACCTTCTACATGGCTCACCTCATACCTAAGGGTATGTCATCCAGGGAAATGGTATCCTAACATCCTTGTATCCCCCACAATAAGGCCCATTAATGTGTAAAAATGCCCCATTCATCATTCACCTCACACAGCACAAGCAGCAGCTGGGGACATCACAGAGGTTCCCCAACATGGAATACGAGGGCCTCACACATCTACCATACACAAATAGGCTATAAGCCTAACCCTCTACCCAGTTTCATACATACTCCTCAGAGGTGAATGCTAAACAAGTGCAACTCAAGTTCCATTCTATTAACACATACTTCCTCAACTTGGTGTGTGATATCAACTGGCCTTCTTGGCAGCTCAGATGTGTGTCCCATACACTCACCCTGCTGTGGAATGGTCACCCTGTCTATGTCAGGTAAGGTAGCAATTTACACCTTTGCAGGCAGAACTTGGATTACTGGATGGTTAACTGTGAATACATCCTTGAAATACCACCTGTATTCCTGTTGGACTGGGGCATCAGGCTACCTTGCATACACATTGGCTAACATATGGCCTAGGAATATGGGGGCTAAGGGCCCATAGCCTAGTAACCTTATATGGTCATAGGTATACCAGTTATGGCCTGTGTGCTGTGACAGACTGTGTAGTTATGTGTCCACACCCATCACTGCCATTGACTGTGGTGTGTCCCCTATGGACAGCATTACAGTACCATGTTAAACAGCCAACATTTGACAAATATGTGAGTGGTACTACAAATGCATGTGGACACTCCAGCAACATCTGTGCTGTACAGTAATTGAGAGCAGTGCATATGTGGTGTAGGGTTTCCTCCTCATAGGTGTCTCATATCTGCAGTACCCAGATGTTTTCAGAATGTGTGCATGTGCCTGATAGATGTAGACCCCATGATAGACAAATGTGGATGTCTGGAAACCAGTTGGACAATATGTAATACGTGTCCCTAGAGTGTGGGGAATGTGTCTGGACATGCCAGACCCCTCAGAACACAGTAATGCTACTTGAATATCTGGTACTGTATTCATTCCCTTACATCACATGCTCAATATGTACACATGTTGCTGAGGCAGAGCCTGTATCCACCCACTACTACTGCCTATAACCTGCTGTCCTGCTGCAGGGTTCACCGGGTATGCCAGCCATGGCTGTGAGGCAATGAGATACAAATGTGGAGTACACAGTGACCTAACCAGAGTACATCAGGAGCAGCTAGGGACATTTGGACAATCTTTAAACTAACCCTGTATGACATTCACAGACTGAGAGGGGCTCACTGACAGTACATGATGTGATATGCCAGCTGTATCCAGCAGTGGTTACTGTCACTGTTGTACAACAGATAATCCAGTAGCATTTGTACATGAGCTGACCATTGCTGGGGAACTCAGGGGCCAGAGCTGTGATCTGTGTCACTGCAGACAGAAACAAAAGGCAAGACTGTAGGTGCTGGACAGAAGACTAACAGCAACGTCATTCCAAGATATGTTGTTGAGACCTACTGTTGACATTCCCATTTCTATGACTGCAGCCCCCAGCTGCATTCCATTACATGGTTAATTGTATGACATACCTGGTATAGTGCTGTACTCCTTTGTGGTCAGAAATCCAGTGGTATTTTATTTGGAACTTGCAGTCTGTTTTCATGAAGAAAGTTACAGACCTCTTTACCATAGGCAGCAGCTTGCCTTTTGCAAGTAATGCTCATGAACAGGTGTTTGCCTGTGCACCAATCTGTAACTCACACTGCTAATAGCATGCAGAACAGCTGGGTTTCTTTGCCATTAGCCAATGGCATGGGAACACATTCCTATAATTAAGGCCTTCATGTAGGCCTTGGCCCTTTTCCTGGCCTGTGAGGGGGACATTATCAAGGTGTGGAAAATACAGCACCACAGAGGGTATGTAGAAATACTGTTCACAGTTTGAATTGGTGTTTTATGTCCACAGTTTTGCTTGCTATGTTTGACCATTTTTAACAGAATTTCTGATTCTGTGGCAGGTTACTGTTTAACAATGTGTGTTGGGCTCAGTAAAGAGACAGACATATGTGAGTGTCATACATACCTTCATAAGTTCATAGGTGTGTACTAGGCTAATGGCCCTGAAGCCTTTACATGCCTAACCCATAGGATTACCCTGGCATCATGCCACCCTTCCTTAGTTCCCAGTGCCTCTGCCAAGTAAAGCCACTGGAGTGATCCCTGGGATAAATTTTCTATTTCCCATCCACTTATCAATATTTCTCTTGAAAAGGGCCAGTGAGGTGATCTGCTTGACATGTATGGGAAGTCTATTCCATAGCATGGGCAATCTCTGGGTTATGAACCTGTCCCTCAAGCATGTTCTGTTGATTGTGGTAATGCGATGAGGTCTCTGGAGTGTGTGGTGCAGAGGGCTTGGGATTTCTTTAGATGTAGCATTTCTAACAGAGCTGGGTCAGTCATGGCTTTGTAAGTCAAGCAGAGATCGCTTCTAAGTAGGCAATATGAGACAGAGAATAGTTGGGAGTTTTTTTAGTCTGCCCATATAGGACAAATGTTTAAGGCCTAGGATCCTCTTTGTGAGGCACTTTTATAGCCTCTCCAGTTGTTGCAGGTGTTTAGTGAGGTACATATCAAATGGGGCATTGTACTCGATGATTGGCCTAATGAGGGAAGAGTAGAGGGAGAAAATGACCTCTTTCTTCCTGGATGCAAACCCCTTAGAAATGAGATATGCCACATAGAAGGACTTTCTGACCACAGTGGCAATGTGGTGATCAAAAGAGAGGTTGCTGTCAACCTGTGCTCCCAGATCTCTTAAAACACTTCTGTGTTCAGTGGAATACCATCGATGTGGTAATTCAGGGGACCTGGGTTTTTCCCAAAGGGGATGATTGCACATTTTTTGGTATTGAGCTTAAGGCCATGGTTGTGACACCTGTCATTGGTCTCAGTTAGACCTTTTTGTAGGATGTCAACATCATTTGGGGAGTTAATAATAGCTCCCTACTTGCAATCATCTGTGAACGTTGTCAACCAGAGTCCATTCGTGTTGGCCTGGACTTCAGATAAGTAGATACCAAACAGGAGAGGACCCAGGACCGAACCCTGTAGGACTCCACTGGTGACTGGTCTTCAGTCTGACTTGGAGTCAGCTACTTTAATACTGTGGGTTCTACTGTGAGCCAGTTTGCAACCCACCTAGTGATACAGGGGTTGATGCCTAGCTTAGTGAGTTTCTCTATTATTCCTGGGTGGGGAATGGTATCAAAGGCCTTGGCAAGATCAAGGTAAGCTGTATGTACCACCATGCCTTCATCCACAGCTCTGGTGACTGACTCAAAAAAGTTGACCAAGTTGAGCAGGCATGATGTACCCTTCACAAAACCAAACTGTGTGGGATCCAGAGTTTGGAGATTCCCTATAACCTTGTTTATTAGGTCCAAGATGATGTGTTCCATAGCTTTGCATATCAGACTCATCAAGCTAATGGTGTGATAGTTCCCAGGGTCTGTAGTCGCTCCTCCTTTGTGGAGAGGAATGACTGTGGCAGTGCACCATTCGGTAGGGACAAAGCCTGAGGTGAGGCTGTGATTGTACAGGGCACAGGACACAGGTGAGGTGCCAGTTGACTCTGTAGTTCATGTAGAACACAGCCAGGGATATTGTCCGGTCCCATATAAGCTGTATTCCTGGCCTTGGACAGTGCTGTTTTAACCTGTGTAGCAGTAATACTGTGTGCCTGGTAGTCTACTGGTATTGTGACTGGTCCCTTGAGGGGGAGAGAGAGGTAAAGTTGGCACTAAATCTGTCTGCAGTATATTGGCAATATCTGTTGGCTCAGTATAGGAAGTACCATTGTGCAGTAGCTCAGAGCAAATCTCGGTATTACCGTGGAGATTCTTTACGTACCTATAGAAGGCCTTGTGATTCATTTTTATCTGAATGTGTATGCTGTTGCAATTGATGCTGGTGTATCAGCTGTGTATGTTTGTAGGGGGATACTGTGATACATATCCCTGTCACTTGAACATTCCACCCAACCCTTTATATATGAGTGTTGTGTAGATGCCCTCTTCTAGGTGATTGGGAGGTATGGTAGGTATGTAGCAAGTATCTGAATATACTTCTTCATGTGTGGCAGGCCACAGCTGCTGGATTCTGTCCAGGAGTCGTACTGGGGATTGTGAAAATATTGGGGGACAGCAAGCTGTATATGTCAGTGAAGGAGCAGTATCAGCTCTTGTGTCACAGCATGGCCAGGGTGAGGGTACTCATAACAGTCCAGGTGAGGCATGTGCCTCTGGTACATGCTAAGTAGTAGTACTATCCAGAGAGTGGTAGGAGATATTTAGGACACATATTCATATTTGTGACATGTGTCCCACCCTCCAGGCCTTTGACATGCTACTGTGGGTGGCAGTGGCTGTGGTAACAGCAACCAGTTATTGTGGACATTGCAGGGCTCAGTTATTTCTAGGTTGAATTGTCAAGCATGTAGTTATGCAACAGACTGGACTGTGGGCCTGAACTGTGGGTGTCCAGATGTCAGACATACTAGGAATGTAACAGATAAAGCTACTAAGTCATTATTGTGGGAGGTGTAGTTGCAAGACATATGTGCATGCATACAGTGTGTGACACAGGATTGGCATGAACATGTGTGTTTGGATGGCTCTGACATGTCACACTGACCTGTCTGTCATGTTTAAGTAACCTCAGTCTACACTGACTTGCCAGTACTTCAGCACACAGAATAGGTTTGATGACAACCATCCCATAAGTAGGTGACACAACTTTGAACATTCTGCAACAGTTTGTGCAGTTGTCAGCTGTACCTGATATCCTAGGCTTCCTGTCAATCCATCAACATGCCTTTGGCTGTGTACTGGTTCGGTGTCTGCATCACAGGCCCAAGTACGCTGTCATTTATCACATTATATGCGAAATAGTGTCACTGATGTGAAAAACAGAAAGGCTGCCAGCCCAGCTAGATAGAATTTTGTAGATAATTGTATGTCATTGTAAATATTAATAAAATCCACAGGCTGTTTCACAAATGTAAAGAAAACTGTGTTAAATGTTGAACTTCAAAAATGTAACCACAGTGCAATCTGCTGGAAGAAAGCCAATAAAGTAAAGCATTGTATGACTGTTTGATCTCAAAGCTCAGAGACAAAATGTCTGGACTAAGGAATTCCTTCAATTATTTCTTGAGTTTCTGTTAACCTGGAAAATTAAATCAGAAGGGTCAAGAATGATGTAATCTAAAATGAGTCAGCAGTGATGTATTATCAATTTAAGACTTTCTCAGAGAGAGAGAATTAGAGCATTTGGGATTTTGTCTGAACCTTAACACATCACTCACCAGCTCTTTGTCTTGTAAGTAGGATATTTATTTAGAACAGTGACTTCTCTTAGAAATAGATAGAAAATAGTAAGTTTAGTCTAGCTGTTTTCTATATTTATGTCAGACTATTCTACAGTATTATTTTAAGCATTTTCCTGTTATCTCTGAATGCTTGACTAGCACTGTGTTGAACTGAGGAGATTTGTCTTGTGTTTTTATTATTTATTATTAAATATTTTAAACATTTCAACTGTGGCTGTTTTATGTAGAGATAATTTAAGGTCTAGAATACATTGCATGTATATAGTGATACTGTGCAAAGCCACTCCAATAAGATTTGATAGTTCTGGTCACACTTACTAATTTGATAACAATATTGCACAGAAAAATTGGACACCCTTTGGGAAGGGCCTTATTGGTAGCTGATAAATAGGAGTTCTGGTGGAGGTGGATTACTACCTTCTAGCCTGGACAGAAGGGGCACAGCTAGTGAACTAGCCTTCCCCAGTAGTGTCTGTGTGGTTGTATATAAATCCTATCTTAAAGTGTGTGTGTGTGTGTGTGTGTGTGTGTGTGTGTGTGTGTGTGTGTGTGTGTGTGTGTGTGTGTGTGAGCTACTTGGACAGAGATATGAAGTACTGGTTGGACAGAGGGAGTGCTGGGAGGACTTGGCTTGGAACCTTGGCTAAGGACTCCACTGTGCCAGTGGGGAGTCTTATTGGGGATCTGGAGAGAAAGGGAGAAACCAGCCCCAGACTGACTGTGATCTCTGTGTGCCCTTAAGGGAAATTGTACTTTACTGTGTGTGTAGCTGTTATCCTTCTCAATGTGCATGCCCCTTACTGGTGCTAGTGGTGAGGATTGAGGCTCATTGATTACTGGGCCAGTGCACAGGCATCACAACTGGTAATCAGGATATCTTTATAAAAACACCAGTAATTCCACAGAGTTGAGTTGGCCTACTGCTGCTGTATTGCACTGAACTGTAGTTCAGAGGGTTCTGGTTTCAACATTTGGTCAGGGTGTCTTTTTTCCCTAATGTTACATCACTGTACTGATTACAAAAACAGCAATAATTCCCCAGAGTTGATTTAGCCTAGTGGTGTGTTGCTCAGACTATAGTTCATTGAGGCCTGAGTTCAATACTTGGCTGGAGTGTCTTTTTTTCCCTCATGTTACATCTCTGTACTGTATGATATATTTAGAAAAACAGCAATAATTCCTTGGAGCTGAGTTGGTGTAGTGGTCTGTTACTCTGACTCTAGTTCAGAGGGTCCTTTGTTCAATACTTGGCAGATTACTTTTTTTTTTCTCTAATGTCACATCACTGTACTGTATGATATATTTACAAAAGCAGCAGTAATTCCCCTGAGCTCACACTAGTTGTGTGTTGCTCTGACTGCAGATCAGATGGTCCTGGCTTTGAAACTTGGCAGGGCTGGTTATTTTATTGCTGGGCAGAACAGTGTCTGAATCAGATATGGTGATTAAAGCAGTTTTAAGTGGTTGCGTGACACGATGTGATGCAAAGCGGAACTTAGTCCCACTTAAACTCACGCTATTTCCAAAAAAAAAAAGGTGATAGGAAAGTGGTGAAATGGGGGCAAGCAGGGTGAAAAACAATATGAAAGATGTCTAGGGATGAAAAATATGAGTGTAGGAAAGGACCATAGCGCTCCCGTCAAGGTGCACCAGTCTGCCCTCAATCTGGTGCAGTCTGTCATCCATGTCAGTTTGGATGACCCTGCACACCATACCTGAAACCTGATTCTGGGAGATGGTCTCCTCTCCATGACTGTGCCCAGGGGGGATGGACTCCAACCCCTGAGGCAGTTCCACCTGAGGGTGGTGCAGGACCAACAGAAGGAGCAACTCCAGGTTGGGTCCCAGATGTGCTGGGATCCGGTGCCATGGCCAGATGAGGTGGGATAGGAGGATCAGCTGGAACTGGCCTACCCAATCATGCTATGGTGTTGAGGTTTTTCAAGGTATATTGGTTAGTCATGAACAAAACATTTCAACATTAGTTATAACAGCATGCATGGGTGCTCCAATTAACCTAGAATAATATAACTGCATAGCATACAGAGCACAGGCATAAATGGAATAGCAGTCATTATTATAACAGCATGCCAGTAAAAGTTATGGCAAAAGGCCAACAACAGTGGAATTTCAACAAGGTATGTTAGAATGCAACCATTGAAATATACAACCAGTAATACAACACAAGGCCCAACATTAGGTTTTGAGAACAACATATGTGGAATTGAAACCATACCCGTAGTATAAGAATAATAATTTGTGATGCAGATAAGGGGTGGGAGGAGAGAAAAACATTCCATTAACAACTGTATAGGCGATATTTTTTGCAACAGTACTGCTGACCCCTGTACAGGTCTGCCCTTAATTTACATCTGCATGTGCCCTTCTGTAGCATGTGCATACCTCTCAAGCCATTGACATGGCATGGTATGGGCCAAGCTGTAAGAATTATAGGTACAGAATTACAGGGAACTTGTACATGTCAGGGTAACATATATGACTAACAAAGTGTACCCTGCACTGATGTTGTGTGAGTGTGCTACTGGCAAACTTCAACTGGATTTATACCTGTATCCAAGGTTAGTGGGAACAGTGATCACTAGCTCTGACAGTGTGACACTTGAGAGACATGTATCGTGCACAGTGCATGGAGCATATATCTATCCTGCTGTCATTTGTAGGCATGGTAGACAGTGGTATACCCTTCATACAGCTACTATAGGCATTACTTTACCTATAAGTCCTGTGTGGAGAATATCTGTTAACAGTACTTGGTTGTTTCTATAAATAAAACAAAAATGCAATCACCTATTGAGGCAAGCCCTTGTTGTACACCAGTTTGTGCAAACGCGAAAAAAACTTTAACAGCCAGCACCAATAAAAAGCGAACGTAAAATAAAATAAAACTTGGTGAAAACAAAACCTTAACGCCAAGTTTATTGACAAAAAAACAAGCGTTTTCACTGGAGCCACAGCTACAGCTTCATCAGAGGTACAAAAAAACCCGCCAAGACAGGTTTATATTCCCACGTCATTGCGTGCTCCAAATAAAGCCATTAAAGGGCCATACCCTTTTAAACAAAGACGTAAATTATGAAACATACAAAACCATTAAAATAAACATCAAACCCCTAGACCAACTGCAAACTAATAAAAACATTAATTCAAAATTGTTTAAAGTAATTTTAACATTATCCAATAATTGTTTCATATAAAAAAGTGGAACCTATCACATTGCATCAATATTTCGTGTAAAAAATAAAATAATAAAAACCCATCACATTACATATTAGTTAAATGTAATTTTTATATGAAACAATTATTGGATAATGTTAAAATTACTTTAAACAATTTTGAATTAATGTTTTTATTAGTTTGCAGTTGGTCTAGGGGTTTGATGTTTATTTTAATGGTTTTGTATGTTTCATAATTTACGTCTTTGTTTAAAAGGGTATGGCCCTTTAATGGCTTTATTTGGGGCACGCAATGACGTGGGAATATAAACCTGTCTTGGCGGGTTTTTTTGTACCTCTGATGAAGCTGTAGCTGTGGCTCCAGTGAAAACGCTTGTTTTTTTGTCAATAAACTTGGCGTTAAGGTTTTGTTTTCACCAAGTTTTATTTTATTTTATGTTCGCTTTTTATTGGTGCTGGCTGTTAAAGTTTTTTTTGCGTTTGCACAAACTGGTGTACAACAAGGGCTTGCCTCAATAGGTGATTGCATTTTTGTTTTCTTTCAACTGTTTTCGTGGTCGTTGTTTATACTGTTTCTATAAATAGTCAGTACTACTTGTCTTTTACTATAAATAAAACTTACTATCAGTCCCTGGATTCAAACCATAGTCTGTGTATGGAAATATAAACAACATATGTATTGCTTATCACACTGAGCTACTGGGCCACTGTTCAGTGTTGGTTGACTGATATGTGCCTAGAGTTCACCTGATGACAAAGTCTGACCTGGTAATATGGGTAGAGTGTCACAGGAGATTGCAGTGACAGTTGAGCATGCATTCATGAGATTCATGCATGACAGAGATAGTAGGTGAAGTGTGTTTTAATAGTTGGAATGCAGGTGTACACAATTAACCCCTAGTGGATGGGAATATGTGTGATCTGTGCAGATCATATCAGGGTGTTGGGATGCCTACCTGACCCATATACATTTGCAGATGATATATTTGCAGTGTACAACTACTACTGTCAACTTGCCTGCATCAGCATACCTACGGTCAGGAATGCATGTAGCTGAAATACAAA
Source organism: Protopterus annectens (assembly GCF_019279795.1). Classification (NCBI taxonomy): domain Eukaryota; kingdom Metazoa; phylum Chordata; order Ceratodontiformes; family Protopteridae; genus Protopterus; species Protopterus annectens. The sequence goes on from NC_056746.1 coordinate 464,152,415, forward strand.
GGGTAACACATGACAATCCTGAGGGAAAGACACTATAATACCTTGCACATTACTATTCAAGGTTCACAAGTTAGTGCAGAACATATATCAATTTGCATTCTAGCGTGTAGTACAACTCTACATCTACACTTTAGCATAACAGTTCTTTAGCAGCCAAACTTCAGTCACTTCATTGTGTTATACCCATATTTGCTTTGTAGCACCTGTAAAATTAGATTTCTTCAACAACAGACTAGAATACACATAACAATTGGAAGAACAAAGCTTTATTGAGAGTGACATGACACAGTAATTGGTATACATCTGACAAACTTTATTGTACTCTAGTTTAAGTGATGCATACATTGAAGGTGTGCTGTTATTACAGAAGCTGTGCAATACTAAAACTTTAATGTTATGTTGTCCATATCTCACCTTCGTTCTTGCTGTTTGGGTTTGGAGCCAATCCTTGGTTCTGACTGGGCTGTATACTATAGCTTGAGAGCTTTTACTGGCTCGAGGCTAGCCCCTATCCCCGTATGCCTAGCGATAGTTACCCAGATCTCATTGTCCACTTGCAGAGTCGAGATTGCAGATACTGGATCAGGCTAAATGTTTTTCTATTTGTTCTATTTTTTAAGAAAAATTTCTTGCTTATCTTATCTAACAAGTTAATAATAGTTGTCCTTCGTATTTCTACCTTCCCTATCCTGTCCGAGTGACTTGTGTTTGTTGTGGACTAACAGTTTTTCTCTCTGGTGCTTTCTCCTCTTCTTAACCCATTTAACTTAGATGGTTCTTTGCTTTTCTTGCCTTTCTTTAAGTTTTAAGGAGTTGCCGTTTAAGTTAGAGGCTCTCCTTAGGTGAGGAGTTTGTTGTTTAACTTAGAGGGCTCCCCCCTTCTCTTCTTTAAAAGTTTGTAATTAAAAAAAAAAAAAAAAGGATTTTTTGTCTGCTATTGGCTAGTCATCTTGTTAGTAATTTTTTTTTTTCTTTGTCTAGCTTTAGATAGTGCTGTTCGACATTATGTCGAAAAATACTGGCAAGGAATCAAAACCTTCGGGTTTCAAAAAGTGTGATTCGTGCTGTCAAAAGATGTCCTTTACGGATGGACACACGAGTTGCATGTATTGTTTAGGACCTGTTCACCTGCAGAATTCATGTTCTATTTGCCATGCATTTAGTTCATAAGTCCTGCAGGAAAGAAAGAACAAATTAATCTTAAGAAGTTTACTGAAAGGCCTCTTTGATGCTGCTATGGAGGGGACTCAGCCAGCAAAAAAAAAATGGAAAAACCCTAGCCTTTATCCTCTTCGGCTCCAAGTTTGGATCCATCTAAAGAGAAAGGCAAGCTACAAGCTAAGTCGGACCCGACTGTTGGTTCCGACAAGACACTCTCACCTACGGCTCCATCTGTTGTTTCGGAGTCAGTAAGGTCTCACAAGCAATCCAGGCTTCCTGCCTTGGAACTGGTGCGGTCTGCTCTACAGTATGTTTTATTACAATCTGTGGCTTGCAGTCACCTTTCTTCAACCCATTCCTCTCGGTCATCCAGGAGCCTCTCAGATGATAATGTGGAAAGGGAGGTGAAGAGGCTTCTTAGGACACCAGCATTAGCTAAAATACTTTCAGGCCCATCCCAGACAGAAATGGTGCCGACAGCCCACCCAATACCTGTTTCGATTCCTCCTCTGACTCCTCTGAGTTCAAAGCCAGAGTGTATGGAAGTTGTAGTGGTGGAACCGTCGGTTCCGGTAACCTCCTCCAGTCTTTTGGTTCTGACTACCACTCCGATCTCCTCGATACCCTTTCTATCAAGGGATCTAGGAGCCGATGCTCCCTCATTGGCTCTGAGAGGGGGAGGGAGTGGCAGCAGACCCTTGTCCGACCCTACTCTCCCTCTCGGAGCTTCAGCGCAGGTCAGCTCAGCTCCTACATTGGCCGTGGAGCCATCGCCCTCGGTTCAGAGGAAGTCTCTGGCTTATTCGGAGCCGGAGATTCTTTCGGGTCTGGACCGCGATGCCTTCGAGGTGATGAGGAGCATGCTGTCTACTGAGACAGCTCCACCCTCAGCTCCATTAGCTCCTTTGCCTTCGGTGCCGGTGTCTGCCTCCGAATCTCCCCTCTGCTCCAAGCGTAGGGAACCCATGCTCCAGGACGTCTCATTGGGCAATCTCACCTCTTCCAAAACCTCCCCTGAGCATCCCTCTGAGGAGGTCCCTTGGAAGAGGACTTGGAAGAGGAAGCATGTGGACTCCCCTGAGTCCTTGACATCAGACACAGACTTGGATGACTCAGAAGGGTCCCCAAGGTCCCCCTCTAAAGATGTCTTTTTTTCAGACATCTTAGAAATCCTTATACCGAGGGGTGACTGGAAGTCCCTTGCCCCTTCTGAAGATGAGTCAGTGTACCTGGATGCATTCGGTTCCTGACCCTCCATCTCTTGGGTATCTCCTCCTTTCGACCCACTATTGCACATAGTGAGTTGAAAGGCGTGCAGCTCTCCAGACGCGATGGAACCAGTTCTGCGGAGGCCCAATAAATTCATAACAGCCCCTGAAGACAGACTCTTCTTATCCAAAGGTGTTCCCATTGATGCTATGGTGGTGGCAGCAGCCACCAAGAAGGAATTAGCAGAAACTTCTTCATCTGTCCATCTGCCAAATAAAGAGTCTTGTATGATGGACAGATACAGGAAGCGTATGTTTTCTTCAGTGACCTTTTGCACTCAGGTTGCTGAACTATTTGTCCCACTTTACAAGGCTTCAAAATGATCTCTTCAAAGAGTTAGGAGATACCTTACAGGATCCTACAGCTGTGGGAGCCTCAGACAAGGTGGCTTCTCAGTTTGCAACCTTGACTTCGGTGGTTAACTCCTCCATGCGGCAAATTTCTTACACAGCCAATGGGGCAAGCAGGATGGCAGGCACAGGGGTGGCCTTATGCAGACACTCCTGGATGCGCCTTTGTCATTTTGTGGAGCCCTTCAAGTCTTCCTTTACCAACATCCCCTTTGATGGCTTGTCCTTATTCGGGCCTCAAGTAAAAGAGACTCTTACCAGGTGTAAACAGCATGGCGAAACTCTCTCTGCCATGGGAGTACATTTTTCTGCTCCATCTAGGCCTTATCCTAAAGCCCAGAAGAGTGGAAAAATGTGGTTCTGGAAATCCCAGGGAGCTTCACCTGACACAAGTGGAGAGTTTTCCCCCAGCGGCAGAGGAGGAAATAACAATGGAAGATGCTGGTCTTGCGGCAGGGAGGGGTCCGCAGAATCAGGGCGACAGAGATACCTTCTCTGGTAGGCTCTTCCAGCACTCCTGAAGGGTGGGCCAACTGTCTGACTCCAGAGATAGTTGGGGGGAGATTATCCTTGTACACAAAAGTCTGACAGGCAATCACAGTAGATACATGGGTACTATTGATAATATCAAGATGTTACAATATCCCCTTCTCCCAACTTCCCCTGTCAAAAAAACAACACTCTATCCCAGATGTTCCAGCCAGTCTTCGGGATCAAGCAAACCTAGAGGTTCAAAGGTTGCTAAGAAAAAGAATCATCCAGGAAGTCTCCGAAGACCAAATCAGATCCAGAACTTACTTAAGGTTCTTTTTAGTTCCAAAGAAAACAGGGGACTGGAGACCCATACTGGATCTCAGCAGGCTGAACAAGTCAGTCAAGAAAACAAAGTTCCGGATGGTAACACTGCAGTCCATTCTTCCCTTTCTGGGACAGGACAATTGGATGTGCTCTATCGATCTCCAGGATGCATACTACCACATAAAAATGGACAGATGGTCAAGGAGATATCTAGGCTTCCAGCTGAGAGTCAGTCACTATCAGTTCAGAGCACTGTCCTTTGGTCTCACTGCAGCCCCAAGGGTGTTCACCAAATGCATGGGGCAGTAGTTACGGCTCACCTGAAGCATCTAGGATTCTGGGTTTTTCCATATCTAGATGATTGGCTCCTTACTACCGCCAAAGAGCATCAACTAATCAAGGCAAGGGAATCCACAATTCATTCTTGTTCTCAACTAGGGATCACCATAAACTACAAAAAGTCTGCCTTGTTGCCTTGTCAATATATATTACCTTTATAGGGGCAGATTTAGACACAAGGGCCATGATAGCAAAGCTGCCTCAAGAAAGAGTATTAATGATCCATCACCAAGTTGCAATGCAGATCACACAAAAGAAAATTCAGGCACGATTTGCCCTCAAAGTCCTCGGTTCTGTGGCAGCAGCAATCACTCTGGTCCCTATGGCTCGCTTCCATGTGAGAATTCTACAGTGGCTCCTATATGCACAATGGTTATTCCAGGATTTATCCATGTCACATCAGATTCTGATCACAGAATCCTGCAAAAGGGATCTGGAGGGGTGGCTTCACTCCCCTATGGTAACAATAGACAGGCCATTTCTACCCCCTCAACCTGTAGTCACAGTGACCACAGGTGCTTCCAGATAGGGTTGGGGGGCATTATCTGGGACAGACTGTTCAAGGGACTTGGCAGGAACATGAGTACCACTTGCACATCAATGTCCTGGAGATGAGAGTGGTGCTTCTGGCTTTGCAAGCACTTCAGGACTCTCTGCCTACAGGGACTATAGAAATTCAGACAGACAGTATGTCGGTAGTATTGTACATGAACAAACAGGGTGGAACCAGATCTTAATACCTTGTGTCGAGAGGCTCTATGAGTTTGGCTGTGGGTGATGTCTTCCCAACACTTTCTGGTTGCAACGCACATCCCAGGGAAATCCAACGTGATTGCAGACAAGCTTAGCTGGGCTATCCTGATGCCTCATGAGTGGTCCATGAAGCAGGAAGTTGCGGACTTGATTTTTCGCAAATGGGGCCAGCCATGCTGTGATCTGTTTGCCATCCCCCTCAACAACAAATGCAGCACCTACTTTGCCCTAGTCCCACCACCGGGACAGTCACCCAGGGATGCACTTGTTCACGATTGGCCCCCGGGACTGCTTTACGCCTTTCCACCATTTCCCCATATCCCCAAGGTTCTTCAGAAAGCACAGTCATTGGGTTGCAAGCTAATCCTCATTGCTCCTTACTGGCCTCATCAGATATGGTTCCCATTCCTTTGGCCTCACCTGGATCCTGGACTCAGCACCAGATCTTTGATGCATCAGTTGGGGGTTCTCCATCCTTCCATTCAAATGCTCAAGCTCACAGCTTGGTTTCTCCACTTCTGGTCTTAGCCAGGTTTCCCGATGTTTCCCCAGCAGGGAAACACATTTTGATTTCCTGCCATAAGCCCACTACTAGGAAACTGTATGCTAGTAAATGGAAGAGGTTCTCTTGTTAGGCAGGCAGAAATCCGGCTGATCCCTTTACTGCTCCCATTTCAAAGATTCTCGAATTCTTGCGGAAACCTTTGATCAAGGAGCAGCTGCAGCTACTATCCAGGTTCAGTTAGCTGCCATTTCTAATTTCCATATGGAGAAATTGGGTCCATTATTATGTCCCATAGGCTATGCAAGGCATTCCTAAGAGGTACTACCCTCTTAAGTCCTCCAATAAATAAACCTCTCCCCCCAGGATCTAAATTTAGTTTTAGATTTTCTGATTCTTCCCCCTTTGAACCATCTGCTTCCTGTCCATTCAAATTTCTGACTTGGAAGACCCTTTTCTTGGTTGCAATTACCTCAGCTAGAAGGGTTTCAGAATTACAGGCCTTGTCTGTTTGTCCCCCATACTTGATTTTCCATAAAGATCCGGTTTCTTTCAGAAGCAACCCTTCTTTCTTACCCAAGGTATGTTCTGACTACATTTTGAATCAATCCATAGAGCTTCCTGTTTTCTTCCCCAGTCATGGCAACAAGACAGAGTATATGCTTCATCAATTGGATGTTCATACTGTTACATTTCCATTTACATAGGACCAAGGACTTTAGAAAATTTGACCAATTGTTCATATACTTTGCAGATAATAAAAAAGGCTGTGCAGTCTCAAAGGTGACTTTATCTAAGTGGCTTTCAGACACTATAAAACATGTCTATGATTTGTGTTAACAAAAACTTCCAGGGAAAATTAAAGGACACTCAACAAGGACCTTGGCTACCTCTATTGCTTTTCAAGTCAGACTGCCTTTGGATTTGATCTGTGCTGCAGCTACATGGGCTAATCCTCATACCTTTATCACTCATTACAAAGTAGATGTGACCTCCTGGAACAGGGCATCCTTTGGTTCCATGATCCTGAAGAGTTTTTTCCAGTGAGCCATCCAAGGATCAGGTGCTGAGGATGCTGTCTCAAACAGCAAGAACGAAGGTGAGATATGGACAACGTGACATAAAGAAGTTATGTACTCACCATAACATTTCATGTCCTTGATCTCGCCTTCCTTCTTGCATCCCACCCTCCTTCCCCCTTCCTGGAGGATCTAGAGGAATCCCTTGTTTTTATTGGTTATACTGGCTGGGTTTCCTTTTTACCATATCTTTTGGTTAGTCCTACTCTCCCCTTTTTACTCATGTGGATGGATTACATCTTTATATGTAGGTGTTATCCGATATGTATAATAGAGTATATCTCTTTTCTATTTGTATGGTCTAGCACTGGGTTATCACAAACAAGATCTGGATAACTACTGCTAGGCATGCTGGGATAGGAGCTAGCCTCGAGCCAGTAAAAGCTCTTGAGCTGTAGTTTATGGCTGAGTCGGAGCTGAGGGTCGGCTCCGAACCCAAACAGCAAGAAGGAAGGTGAGATCAAGGACAACAAACATGGAATGTTATGGTGAGTACATAACTTCCTTTTTCCTTCACAATTCTGACTGCAGTTGTACTGTATTTCCTGTAGATCATGCATGGATGTCATTTATTCCCTTCACATTTAGAATGCCAGTGTACTTTATTAGCAGATCATTAGTATTAATACCATATACACATGTCATTCCTATACATTATTAATGTTATTGCAGTGCAGTCAGAACATAATATACATACTGGCAGTTACTACTGTACTCTTTATAATTTATATTACTATATATTGCAAGATATATTTGTACTCTCAACACTCTCGGCACATCCTCACCAGCCACTGGGCATGACTCTCCAAGTTGCGAGCCATCTTCTCTGCAGCCGTAGGAAGGGAAACACACCATTATGTGTACCTGTCTATCAGATGGTTATGCTAGAATTTGGCAAAGCAATGGTTCCTATACTTACAAGCTTCTGGAGGATTCTGGTCCTGAGCATCTTGGACCCACTGAGCCTTCCTTCACTTCAGATCATCATAATGATGATGCACCTGCTCACCAGTGCAGGGGATTCCAGCAGGATTGGTGAGGTCACATGCCAGATGGTCCCAGGCCTCGGACATGTATTCAGAGCCCTGGTACTGGCTCTGCAGTGGTCTGTCATCATAGTCTTTAACAAGGATCACAGCCATGACCCTGGACTCCAACATGCCCCAGCACTGCGCTTCAAAGTCCTCTTCCTTGCCGAGTCAAATTATAGCTCCTGCAGTGATAAAACTCCAACAGGTTCTGGCTGTATTCCCACCTGTGTAGCTAAAATAAGTCTATTTTCCCACCTTTTGCCAGGAGTGGACCATTTTTAAAAATGCTAAGCTCTGCTTAGCAGTGCGCAAACCCACTAAGCTTAGTTGAGCAGTGCTTAAACTGGCAATGCTTAGCAATGCTTAGCAGTGCGCAAACCTGTTTAGCTTACCTGAGGATTGCTTAAACTGGGAGTGCTAAGCACTGGCCAAACAAGCTAAGTAGAGCTGTGCATTGCTAAGTACTGCTAAAACAGGTCATGTTTGAGCATTTCTTAGCTTTGCTTAGCAGTGCTTAGCTATGGGCAAACTACAGTGGAGCTATATTACATGATCGAAACCTTAGGTTATCGAATACCTAAAGGTCGATCATTAAATGTCGAAGGCTCAAAGTCCTGAATGTCCATTTCCACACACATAAACAAAGCCATTGGCCAAACAGAAATCAAGTGGGGGCTTTACCCCACACACCCCCTGATGTGGGGGGGGCTGTGCCACCCACACCCCCCCAACTAAATATACCAACTCCAAAATCATTCTACATTGTGAAATGGGAAAAATCTGTATAGCCGCCAAATGACTTGTTTCCCTGTGTGGAAACGTCCATTCGTGATTTTAACACTTCGATATTTAGACATCGACCTTTATGTATTCGACTACCTAAAGTTTCGATCTCCTGATATAGACCCAGCTACAGTTTTTACAAAAAAAAAATATTGCAAGTATTTGTTCATTAATGATAATTTATTATTATGTGTATCTGTTTTACTTTATATCCCCTAAACATATGCATTTCACTACATTGATCTGGTAGTGTAGTGTAACTTTAATGTATTGGATACTTATGTGTAACTGGGGCTTTTATACTCGGGTCTTCACTAAATATGGGCTTCTAGTCAAGCTCCAGTAACCCAGTTAAAAAAATGTCAATGTATACATGAATAAAAAACACATTTAAAAATTTCCCTATCACATGTAAAAAGCTAAATGGCCGGTATTCAGACCATGCACCTACTGCATATGAAGCTGTCACTCTAAACATTCAGCTACTGAGGATATGCTGATCAGAACTATACTGTTTTATATAGCTCTCAGTTATGTTTAAGCACTGCTGAGCACCGCACTGTGCAAATCCGCTCAGGTCTACTTAAACTTGACCTTTTTCTTAAAATTAAAAGCATCCAGTTTCTATTTTTAGATGTCTGGCACATGTTTCTCGCTAAGTGCCGTGCCTTGCTGAGCAAACATAAATAAATAAATAAATACATACATACATAACTAATAATACATAACTTTTTAACATTTAATTTCAATGCCATATGACACTCTAACAGTATAGGGGATGCGTTACGTACACTGTAACACACCCCCTACATAACTTTTACAACTGGCCAGGAAACACTTGTCTATTTAATATTTTAGTGCCATACGGCACTTTGACAGTGCAGGGGGTGTGTTACACATCTCTGAGCACTGTAACACAGCCCCTACACTGATTCAGTAACCATGTACATGGCTCTCCCTCTGTAGTGCGCCTTCATTAATATGCAAGGCATGCTGCTGAGGAAGAGCTGCAGACACGACCACGGTACACTCCGTGTAGGACTTGCACTATTCCTACATGGTGTTTATTAAATCCGGAGGTTGGTATTCTAAAGCAGGGTAATAACTGCCTTATACTTCCTTACTCAACACAAATAACTATTTTTGTGAGAGATAGAAAATACTTAGTAAATATGGAAACCTCACTCTCACAAAAAAAAACACAAACTGTGAGCTTCCCAATAACACATCACACTCTGCTGACACATACTGTAATGTCATCTTCTGATGCCAGAAAAATCCTTACCAGAACTTCTTAGACCCATAACATCAGGTATCAGCATAAATCAAATACCGTATCACACATCTTTGCACCTAGGCTTACAAAGGTGTTCTGTGCTTATTTAGACAAAGTGTATAGAACAGCCAGTCCCTCCAGATCCAAATATAATGAGCATTTTAAAAACAAACCTCCCTACTGGCTCGAGTACATAAACAGCATTTACAATAAAGAAAATATACTCATTAAAGTACACATTAGAACAAAACACCCTCAACTGAAGGATAATAGCAGAAATGTAACTAGGAGTTTATATATATATATATATATATATATATATATATATATATTTTATATCTAGTAAAGCCCATGAACTCAGGTTTGTGTCTGAAGACAAGGAAGACTATAAATGCATTACCTCTATTAGAAAAGTAAGAAAGAATGTTGAGCATTGCTCAAAACTCATATAGATTAGCACTACATACTCGGACACCACTATACTAGCAGATAAGGTTAGTGCAAACTTTACTCAAGAAACAGCTATTCAAAGTCTTCGATCCCTGAGTGTCTTAACTCCCCTTCATTACTAAAGAATATTTACTGCTGGTGCTGTGCAGGGCCAAACACACATCCTCCATGGGAAATGATAATATGCTGAGCTGTTTGATAATACTAACCATGCCCTGGAGGAATCACTCCAGAACCTGAGCTTAGCAACAGGCTCAGTTCCAGAGCTGTGGTACACTGCAGTGACAACGAGGGCGGTCTCACCACAGATCATGGGAATTATAGGCCCATCAACCTGAGAAGTCTTATTTACAAGGCTATGTAGTATATTATAACTGATCTTATTAACTTAAACATTAAAAATGTCATCAGACTTGACCCACAGTAGTTTGGCTTTCTGAAGGAAAGATCCCGTCTAATGAATCTGGTGAATATTTTTGAGAAGGTAACACAAGCTGTTGGCAATGGAAACACTGCCCACATGACATATCTAGATTGGGCTAAAGGTTTTGGCAGCATCCCTCATACTGGAGTAACGTCCACAAAAACGAAACAGCCTTACCAACCAGGTAAAATAAAGCTTAGAAATGGACGACAGCTTGCAATAAAAGTTTATTGTGCCAATCAGCAATTCGACAATGCACATTAGTCCAAGTCACGAAAATAAGCACAAACAATTCCACAACAAAACAAATTAACCTCAAGCGCTTTCACCCGGGGCCTCCCAGGCTTTGTCAAGATACCTTGTAAAAATCACTTCACTCTTTTATACAGTTCATTAAGAGTGATTAATGTTTCAATTAATTGTGTAATTGTATAATTAGCAAGTCAAAGTCTGTCTTACTTACTTGCTAGAAACCAAACTTGAAAACAATAAGTCGTGCAACATTTTTAAAGATACCTATGCTACTATTTCTATATTACAAGAACCTTAAAAAACATATTTTGTATTTTATAAAAGACATGTATATAAAAAAATTAAAAATAAAAATACAAATGCATATAACTAGATAACTAATTGATTTTGAATCTATATTGTGCTCTGTTTAAACCTAATGTAATGCTCCTTACTTTCTTACATTTACACTCTATTTTACACTTTTTTAATATCTACCCAATCAAAAACTTATTTAATTCTAAATGAAGAATGCTGAGGAATTAATACACTATGCAAAAGTACATATAAAAACTATTTTACCCTAAGATGTAGAATAAATAATAATAAATAATAAATAAATATATATAATTGCCTTGAATTTATGTGTGTGTGTAAATATAAATATAAATATAAATGTAAATATGAATAAAAATTAAAACCTTGGATGTATAAAAAGAAATGCCATACCATGTTAACCTATAGCTTAGCTCTCCTTAATTTAAGTACACTACTTATACTGATGGTATCATTTAACCCAGGTAGCTTAGAGGCATTGAGCCTTAATTGCCATAACAATTCCCTGTATTCTAGGGATGTTTCCCAATCACCTCCCCTAGTATTGTACATAACTTGTTCCAACACTAAAAACTTCAGTGTCATCTGCTTACAGGTTAGGGAATGTTTATAAAAGGCATTTGTTAGTTTTTTCTTACTTATTTCGTATAAATGCTCATAAACACGTTTCTTTAGTGTCCTTTCGGTTTTGCCAACGTAAAAACTATAACAATGTTGGCAAAACCCTAAATAGACCACCCCTTTTGTGTTGCAATTAAAGTGACCTGGGGAAATGATGTTAACCTTCCTTGATTTCAGGTATAAACCTTTGTTGTTAACCATTAAGGAGCATTGCTTACAAGAATTACATCCGTAAGTCCCAAACTTCAGTTGTGAATTAATAGTTTTTTTTAATTGATTCATTTCAAGTAAATCTTTTAAATTCTTGTTTCTTCTCCTCACGAAGTGAGGTTTCTCTGGAATTAATTTATTAATTTCATCATTCTTAGCCAACATCGGCCAATATCTATGAATAATGTTCTCTATCTCACTGCTATTCAAATTAAATGTGTAAAGAAAAGCATTTCCATTTTCTGCATATTGATTATTTTTGTTACTATTTGGTTTGTTGTGGGGGCCTTCTCCTAATAACGGGACATATTGATCACCTCTTTTGGAAGAAATTTCTTGCACTAAACTATCAAATAACTGTGATGAATAATCCTTCTCCAAAAACAATGTCCTAAGAAATTCTATTTCTTTATGAAACAAATTGTCCTCACTACACATACGAGAAGCCCTAATGATTTGACCCTTTACAATTCCTTTCTTTTGGGACAACGGATGGTTACTTGTAAAATGTAAAAACATATTGGAATAACTTTCCTTTCTAAATATACTAGATTGAAATTTATTCTTTTCCAAGTTTTTTTCTAACATAACATCCAAGTAATGTAAATGATCGGAATTTATTGAGTGGGTAAATCTCAGAAAGTCAGTCGTGGAACCAATGTAATCAATAAACTTCTCAAAGTCTTGGAGATCCCCTCTCCACAAAATGCAGATATCGTCTAGGTATCGTTGATAATGAACAATATGCTTGACCCATTCGGAGGCAAAAATATATTTGGATTCCCAGTAATGGAGAACCGTATTAGCGTATGCAGACGCACATGGAGTGCCCATAGCTACTCCTCTTTTTGTTTAAAAAGTTCTCCATTAAAAGAAATAAAATTATTACTCAATATTGTGTCCATGAATTCTACTAGCAACCCTATCATGTTGGCACTAAAACTCATTGAGTGCATAATTACTTCATTAAACCATTCTAAGCCTTTAACGTGTGGGATGCTAGGGAACAATTCAATTATGTCTATTGTTGCCATAAACTTGGTGTCTAAAAAGTACTCTTTTTTTTTATTTCTTAAAAATTCCCATGAGTCTTTACAAAGATGTGGGAATGATGTCACCAGCTTTTTAGTTGTAATATCTATGAACTTCCCTAATGATTCAGTTATGCCTTTGGCCCCTGCCACCATAGGTCTGAAACGTAATGGGTTCAGTCCTTTGTGGACTTTTGGGATACCAAATATTACTGGTGTTAATGGTTTAGGCACCAACAGATAGTTGTAAAGCTGTTCATTGATTGCTCCCTGCATAAGTTGATCTTCTAACATAAATTTAATCTTCGCATAGGCTATGTTTCGTTCGTTAAACGACACTTCACTATATTGCTGTGTGTCATGCAATAAAGTGTGTAAGATGGCTTCATATTCATGCCTGTACATAAGTACCACCCCCCCCCCTATCAGTTTTCATAACTCTAATTCCTTCAGTTCTCAACAAATTGATCAGGTCAAATGCTTCACTAGATAGATTTCCGGGATGTACTAAACCTTTATTTCCCCTAATATTCCTGATTTCTGTTTCCACTAACTCCTCAAAGATTTTTAACGCTGAATGTAGTGGGGGATTAAAGGTACTTGATCTATGAAATAAACTAGGCGTGTAACTGTTGTCTTTAAAATATATACTTAGATTAAGTTGTCTCATGAATAATTTCAAATCTAAAACCGTACTGGCTATGTTTACAGAATGCGAAGGGACAAAATGTAGTCCCTTTGTAAACAAATCAAAATATCCAGTATTTGGTTCTAAATTCATATAATTATAAATAATGAAATTATTTTGCCTCCAAATGTTACAATTGTCTGTATTTGTAATAATCACAGTGCCTAGAGAGGTTACTATCTCCTGGTTCTGTTCCATCTCTGCATTTGGGGGGTGAACTCTTTGTTCCTTTGCCTCCCCGAGGGATACTGAAAAACCTGCTTGGGTTCTTGGTTAGATTTCTGAGCAAGTCTTTCGCTTCTCCTAGGAGCCTGCATATCAGGTGTGGCTTCATTGTCGTCATCATAATTATTAGGAGCATTACCATTTTGTTAAACTTATTATTGTACCATTGCTTTTTGTTACTAAAAACATATGCTACACCATTTTTGTAGTCAGCCAAATCACGTTCAAGTTTTTTTATTTTCCTAGAGACCACTCTCATACAGTGGTCATCTACTTCCTTGAACGCATTTTCATAGTCCCTTTTAATGCAATTAAAATTACTGTTGCTAACAATTGTGTTGTTGAGGGTATTAACCTCAACTTATAAAACAGCAGCTTTGGCCTCATAGTCTTTCACCATTAACTCCAACATATCTAAACCAGCCTTATTAAACAATTCAGTCAAGTCTTTAAATAGATCAGAGCCTGGTGTAGCGTTGTTCGGAAACTTGCTAAAGCGCTGTCCGTTTGGAATATGCTGCACTTTAATGCATTCCGATAGATACTGGATTTCAAGTTGTGCTGCTTTATATGCATACATTTTGTTATTTAAATCATTTAATAAATGTTCTAGTTGGTCATTGTGTGAATTGTTAGCATGAACAGTACCTTGACTAAACGTGAAACTCTTTGTAGTCCATTTGTTGAAATTAAAATCTTTAGCCATTGAAAAACTTCCCGTTGGTTTTAGATTCTGCTGCCTAATGCTTTGATCAGATGAACCTTGTCCCGTGGAATGCACGTCTTCAATAACTTCTGGTGGAGGCTTAGTTTTCCTTCCCAAAAAGTAATTCTGATCACCGGCAAAATGTTGTTGGTTTGGTGGTATTCTGTTTGAGTTACCACTGTTCTCTTTCGTAAGCATGCCGCTTAATTGCGACAGAAAACACATAATTTGTTTAAATTCACCCCTAGTCATGGGGGCATCATCTGGTAACTCCTGGTCGTCTACCAGAATGTTAGGTGTAATACCAAAATCAAAGCTTATACTGGCTTATACTATCCCTCATACTGGCACAGTTAGTGAACTAAAATCACTACAAAAAAAAACTATGAGGTGAGATTGATATCCATTTGGTTAAAAGACAGAACCTGCATGGTGCAGAGTATGAAGGTAACAAGTTGTGTATAACAGTACTTAGTGTTACTTTTCTGATCTCCAGACAAAGAGCCAAGACTTCTAGCTATCCAGTTTTGCAGATGGCAGGAAGTCATAGTCAAATATCCCTCTGATGTCCAAACCCTACATCAGGATCTGACACTCATTAAGTACCTGTTGTGCTAAAATGGGTTCAAGTTAAATGCTAAAAAATGCCAACATCATCATGTCTGGTAGACAGACCCCCCCCCCCCAAGCATATACCATAGTAAATACCTTACTTAGAAATGAGAGACCTTGAAACTTGGGTTGATAGTTCCCTCTCCTTTGATCAACATTTAACAACAGTAGTCAGTAAATCCTTTTAAATTATGCAGCTAATTACCAAAATAATATCATCCAAATCTAAGGAGATCATTGTTCCCAGAAATGTAATGCTGATCATAAAGTGCAATCCTCTGTTTGTAATGTACCTCACTAGACATATTAAATGCTTAGAAAATACTCCAGGGGTTCCTAACTAAGGAGATCATGAACTTAAAAATCCTCAGCTTCCAAAAAAAGATTAGAGGTTATGTCCCTGCATTCTTTGTCATATAGACTCCTTACCGGAGATCTATGCCTTACATTCTGTATAATTACGGATCCAGTGGCCATGGCTCTCTCACACCTACAGAGTTCCACTGATATCCAAATCAAGAATACAAATTCTTATCAACAAACAAATAAAACAAGGTGGGGAGATAGAACCCCCCCCCCCACCCGCAGACCAGTGTGATACACTATCATTTTTCAAATGGGACCTTGATGATTGGGTGAGCATCTATAAATTCACTCCAGACTTGACTGTCACAGCCTTCCCAGAGAGGGCAGATGCAATCTAGGGATAATAATAGTCACGAGACTTAACTGTATTGAGTATTCCTATTTTTAAAATAAAAATCAGTGTAGGAAAAACACAGTTACTGTTGCAATTATCTTTCAGCCAGCTGTCACTCTAAAGAAATGGCTTTGTACATTGCAACCATGAATAAAAACATACTTCTAATTTTCATTTGCTACCACAAATTAAACAACTCACCCTCCTAGGACACCAGCTTCTGATGAACATCTCACAAAATTCTTTCATAAATGTAAAACCATCATAGATATTCCCTATCCGCATATCATTAACACCTACCTAAAAGTAGGGATCATTCCAGATCTATGGAAAACAATAATATTGTTATCTATATTCATAGCCATATCAAAAACTCCCAACATCAATTTACTAGAATTACTATAATTTCAGACTAATTTCTATACTCTTTATTCTCTCTAATATACCAGTAAAACTCAGCTCAGAACAATGTAAGCAAGTAGTGCAGAAGATTTAGGTAATGAACTGTTAACAAGCTACTTCCTGTAGTGCAGGGTTTGATTCCCCTCAGCCTTCATGTGTCTGCTGTGTGACTTTTAGCAAGCCATTTAATCAGACAGTACTCTTGGGAAATTAGGCTAGGCTCCTCAATAGTCACATAGCATTGGGTTTGTTTGGCATAAAGGTTTATGGTCTTTACCTCATAGATACAAGGTACTGGGTTCCATTCTGACCTCTGGTTATTGGCCAGGGTTGTAATTGTCTTCAGATTTATAGCTTAGTATTTACCAATGAACTATGAACTGTATGCCTAGTAATTAATGAGCATTGAACTATGAGCCATCTAGACCTAAACTACTCACTCAGCAATAGTTTTGCAATAACAAACATTGCTTCTATAAATGGTACGTCATTTGCACTACCCTTTCAGATTCACAAATCTCACACACGTACACACACACACACACACACACACACACACACACACACACACACACACACACACACACACACACACACACACACACACACACATATATATATATATATATATATATATATATATATATATATATATATATATGTGTATATATACATATATATATATATATATATATATATATATATATATATATATATATCAACATGGACAAGGACAGTTAATCTGGGGCAATATCCCTTTGCAAAGGTCATTAGCAATGTCAGCTATCATAGACACCTCCAACTCTTACATTATTATGCCTCAGTACTTGGCTCTACTATTTCAGAGAATAACTTGATACTCATCCCTCATTTCTTAGTAAGAGCTCTTCAAAGATCTATTTGGGCCTTACACTTCTCACTCCTTTTGTTAATATCTCCAGCATTATGATCACATGAAACTTCTGCCTGCGCTTACAAGATTTACTAATATGGCCTACCAAGTTATACACAATTATCACCTTAGTTGAAAGCCATACTCTTCACCAATGACTCGCATTTCAAAATCTAACTGTAAACATTTCAAAAAACAAAAATACTTAACAGAGCACATAAAAAACTGATAACAGTTGCCATAGTCATAGAAATAAAGCTTTCAAGAATTCTGATGTTTCAGAGGAAATAAATGATCAATAGTTACAAATTATCAAACAAAAACCATGCTATAGTTGTTTCTATGTCTATGCAAAGTACACACAAAGTTCACACAAAGCAGAACTGACAAATGCTTCAACTATGAAGCTTTGAGTTAGATGTCCCAGAGGAACCATCTCACAATTCACATCTGACTGAAACATGAACTGCTTTAAAAATAAATATATTTTTCATACCCCTTCTCTAAACTTATATATACCAACTCGAAGTGAAAACTCTCTAAAGAAACACTGCTAGTGGAAACTTAAAAAATATACTGGCAGCAATTTCCTACAGAAAACTGCAATGAGAGTTCATCTTCACAGTTTTATATTCAGCGAGTTGGTTCCTCATGCCATACCTCTCAAACTCTTAATGCAAAAAATCTTGACAAAGCTTGACAAAATGGGGAACAAAGGCCCAAAAATAGGAACATATTTTAAATATTGCTCTTATAAACTTAGAAAGCTGCTGAGTAACAGGGTTTGTTTTAACATATATTTGGGAAAGAGCTCAAGTCTGAAACTGAAATATATATCATTATTTAGTGACTTCAATCTTTGGATCATCCCAGTGATTTGCCAGAAAACCACAAATTTTATGAGGAACAGACCAAAAATATGAGCCAAAAAAATCTGTAAATTGTGCGAAAATCTGGATAGTTGAGAGGCATGAGACTTATGCAGTTACTACTCAAGGAATAGTACAGCATGCTACTTGGATATGTCCTGTAAATGTCAAGGCATCTCATAGATATAACCCTCTACAGATAAGTAGTGAAAGTAAGTATGATGCAGCAAGTATATGTCTTATAAGTAAATATTGTGGGAAGAAATATCCAGAGAATTGTTATGGCTAGGCTTCTATAGGCCTTAGGGCCGATAGTCTAGTGCCAACCTATGAACCTATAACTGAAAAAAAAACATACAAAAAATCAGTCAATCAAACACAACCCACCAAAAATCAAATCTGATGAAAGCACACTTGATTATTTGCTCAGTAGAAATTTGACCATCACTTAAAAAATGTAATAAAGTAAAACGTGCATCAGCAACCCCATTATTCAACCAACTGAAAACAAGCCTATAAAAGCTAGTAATGCATCACTCCTAAAATACAGCTATACTTTAAATATTTAAATATATTTTACTTTGCTTTTTTGTTACTTTATCATCTATTCAGCATCCTGAATACAATGCAGATTATATGCACAATTTCCTGAAACTGCAGCAGCTGAAATGTATTTATTGTGCTGTCCCACAAAACAGAGTGCAAACTTAGATATAACATTACATGGAGGGCTTTGTTCCCACATCACCCACATAGATACAATAATATATGCATATATTTATATATATATATATATATATATATATATATATATATATATATATATATATATATATATATAAAATCTTAAAGCAACGCTATAATGTCACCAATAGTCCAATAGTGCAATGGGGATTGGGGGATTTGGGTAGGGGAACCAATAGACACCTGGGAATTCTCAAAAAACAAGTGCTATAATGTCCTATACAGTACAACAGGGATCGGGGGTGAGTGGAGCTACTAGACACCAAGGAGTACTCTTAAATGTAAGTACCATAATGGTACCAACAGCAGTATAGAGATTGTGGAGTGAGGGATACTCTAGATCACCAGGGCATAACAGATACATGCCATAATGACACTTTAACTTGTTACAGGGGTGAGGTGAACCATGAAAGGTCAGACAGGTTAGGAACAGGGACAAAGACTGGTGTGTGTGTGTGTGTGTGTGTGTGTGTGTGTGTGTGTGTGTGTGTGTGTGTGTGTGTGTGCGTGCGCTCATGTTGTGTATACTTGTGTGTGGGAGAGTGACTGGAGGATGCCTGTGCCTACTTGAGTAACAGTTCACTACCATGACAGGCATATCAGGAATGATTGGCATATCATGATAGTAAATAGGATTCAGAGACATGTACATTAACTGATAATAATGTCTTATTTCATTGCAGATCACATGTCTCTGAATCACAAATTAGCACATTGTGAGAGCAGGGCCTGTGTAGCATGAGCCATATAGCTCATACCAGGCCTTTAATGAATCCCTGTCTCAGTTTTAACTGATGACGTCTTATGCATTGTTTGACAGAAGCACTTAGTTCTCTTATTTGAAGTTTCTGGTGATCTGTTGTCAATTTACTTTTCTCTTTCTTTTTCAAATAGTCTTACCATCGTTTGAGCTTTTTTTGTGTTTGTTTTCCAGGTCCTTAGACTGTGACAGTCTGCAAATTTATATCCAGTTTGATTTACACCAACCAGGTTAGTATTATTTTTTTACAAGTTAAAAATATCAAATCGATCAACACAGCTGTAGAAATAAATCTAGAGATGTATATTTTATTGGACACAACAAACTACAATAAAATATATGTCTCTAGATTTATTCCTACTAATAAAATATATGTCTCTAGATTTATTCCTACAGCTGTGTTATTCAGTTTGGTGTTTTTAACTTGTAATTGTTTTCCGTGCATTTTGTCGACCTTTACTGCTTGGCTACATTATTTTTAATTAGTATTATTTTTTTCACAGAGGCACACATGCAGTTTGCATAAAAATTGTAAGTAGACTATATTGTTATAACCTCTGAAACACAATCTATATTTATTTGCTCTGATATATGAAGCTTTCAAACTTTTAAAATATTCTGACAGAAAAAATAACTGAATCTGAAAATTTCTGTACAAAATTTCAAGATGCTCCCATTCCAATGTAATAAAAAACTCAATGTCAGTTCACTTTTATGCTCATTAAAATATTTTGTGGAGGGTTTTACTACAGCATTTCAAATAATTTGTAATATAGCCCTGTATTGTCAAAAATCAAAAATATGTTATAAATTGTAAGTAGTTCTGCAGAAACTTTTGAGAAAAAAATAAAGGACTAAACCACATCAGCAAATAAAGTGACAATTACATTTCTAAGACTGAATGCTACATAGCCTTATACTAGGTTTGCATATACACTCAAATTAGCTGTTAGAAACTATAAAGTTATATCACTTCCATTTGTTTTCCATGAGAACATGTGTCAAAAAAATGCCAACCCATCTCTGCTAAAATCAGCAGGAGCAAACCGCAGTGCTACCTGCCATGCATTTTCTTCCTTACATAAGAAGAAAGTTCACTGTGGCTTCGAACTAAGACGTACCGTGGTTTCTCCCTATTAATTAACCTGGCTGTCTAGTAATAAGGCAACTGAAAGCTGGTTGTCCATACTAATAGTTTGTATGTAGTAGAATCAAATAACATTACAGGTCCCAGTCCACTAAAGACACCCTGAAATAAAATTGACATTCAAGGCATTGTGTCATGGTTTTCCTATTTCTGCCTGTATTAGTATTTTAACATTAAGCATGCTAAGTCCTTAACAATTTCCTTTTATACAAAATATGCTCAATGATGACCACTGTCTAGAAAAGCAGAGCTAAGGAGTTTGCAGCCACTGTGGGATCGAGACCATTTATTTGGCAAAAACAGCAATTAAGAAGCCACAACCAAGTCCAACTGAGTTCAAGGTAATTGACTGAACATGAACCCAGTTCTTTTCAAATTAATTAATAACATTTTTTCTTAATTAGCTACCCATAATTCTCATCTTAAGCATGCAGAAAAGTATGGCTACCATAATGATTTTTTTGTTTTCTTTTTTTTGTAATGCACAGTGTAGGCCATTAAAGTGAACAGAAAACTAGCAAAAAAAATTATATATATATATATATATATATATATATATATATATATATATTAAGGTTCCTGAAGCCCACAATGCATTATTCTTTTGCTATAACTGTAGAACAACCAATTCACTGTATCACTATCTTTTATGATTTTTGGCCTTAGCTTCAGTGCTCTTACCCGCGCCACAGCAAAGGCAAAAGCAAGTAGAAGGTATGACTTTTCTTATTTGCATATTGTGGTGCACAGCTTCTTTTTCCTGTGATCCCTTACCCTCATCTTTATTTATTTATTTTTATGCAACGTTTGCATTTTTAATGCAATCTTCTCTGTGTTACCATTTCTTCATTCATTCTTTTACTTCCAAGTGCCTACTTTATTCTATTTAGGGAAGTGGGGAAACTGGAGCCTGACTTAGCATGACACAAGTATGAGGCAGAGAGAAGTACTCTTGGATGGACATCAGTCAATCGAAAGGTGCACTTATGCACACTCAAAGCACAAAGACGCATCTGCAGATAATGTGGAAGATTACTAATTCATCTATCAATATGTTGTTGCAATATGGGAGAGATCAGAGACCTTAATGCAAACCCATAAAAACACAAGGATTACATTTTTTACTTTATTTTATTTTTATTTGTTAGCAGGATGGATGGACCAGTCTAAGGACTCTTTTTGGCCTAGAAAAGAACTACATATAGTCTCCAAACAAGAGGCATTCCATCTGGGAACCCCACTACTGAACTCAGCAAGACAGCAGTTATAACAATTGCAGCCCTTCACATATTTTATTCTTTTTTATTTCCCACATCAGTTCTGCTTTCACATATTACCACTGAGCTACTCTCGGTTAAATCTTGTCACATATTTGTATCTACCTTTTATATCCTCCCTTTCTTTCTTTTGTTTTTCATTTGTTGTTCTTTGTCCTGGCATTGCCATTTTGAAATCTTAATGAATACAAAAAAGAAGGCTTAGAAAGACAGTCATTTAAACATGGGCTGGATTATTTGGCAGAATCTGCTGCTTTATCCTTAAAACTATCACTTGCCTGCTGTTTTATTTTTTTTTGAGTGCATTTGTCTATTTTTCTTGGCTGTTTATTTTCCCCCTCATATCCTACTGTCACAGACATTCTCTGCATCTAGGTTCAAGTCCTGGGCATCCTGAAAGAATAGCTTACTATTGAATCCTGTAGGTCACAGGCTTAAAGCTAAAGGTAGATTGCTCCTGTAGCTTCTTTCAATAATGTTCACATGCAGACTGTGTACCAATTTTTGGTGCCCTACTCTGAAAATCTTATTTTCTGATAGATTCATTACAATAACAAAGGCCTCAAGAACTGAATACAGTGCTTTAGGCTGGGCTTTAACAACTGTAAATTTTGAAAGATAATACTTTTTTTAATTATTCAACACAAATTATTATTATTATTATTATTATTATTATTATTATTATTATTATTATTATTATTATTATTGTTTTTATTTATTTGACATTTGTTGACTGGGAAAGTCCGACCGAGCAAGAGCCCTTTTTCAGCAGAGACCTGGGGAGAAAAGCTCCACATTACCATAAAGTAAAAATACAATGTGTTAAGTACAGTAAACAACATATACAAAGACATAAGATATTTAAAGTACAGCACATGACTTTTTTAGAGGACATTTCTTACATGAAAATAATTTCAACATTGTTGAGTGAAAAAAATACAAGGAAAACAGAAAATTTGACTACGCAAGCAGAGCAGTTACTCAGAGAAAGTCAGACTGGTAGTTAGATACATTTCAAAGTCGTTAGCACTCGGAAGTTCCATTACTGGGGGACAAAGAGGACTTGGTATATAACAGGATGTAGTTGAAAGGAGGAAGTTCATGGAGAGTTTTTACAGAGGCATGCCCAGGTGCTGTATGTGTTCCTTGAGTTTTTTTTTTTTTTATAGCTACTGTATTACTTATTTCTGTGATGGCTATAAAGTAGTCAAGTTTTTGGTGAGTTTTTTAATGGCACTGTAGACATGTAAGTCGAATTTGAGTTGGTCATCTATGATAGCCCCAAGCAGTTTGGTGTGAGTTTCTATGTTGATAATAATGTTGTTGAGTGAAGTTAAAGTGAAGGTGGGTTTGGAAGGGTGAGAGATTTTGGTAAGAATAGAAGTAGTTTGGTCTTTCTGGGATGAAGTATAAAGTGATTGTTGGAAAGACAATTTTCTATCACGTGTCAGAGAGAGTATTAGAGATTATAGATGATAGTGAAGTCTTCAGCCTACTGAAAGAGAAAGAGTGAGGACAAGAAGTGTGGTAGTCATTATTGAAGATGTTAAACAGTAATGGACCAAGGACCGACCCTTGAGGAATTGCCATAGTGATGGGGAGGAAGGGAGAATAAACAGACTGTCATTTGACTGACTGCAGTCCATTGGAGAGGTAGCTGGAGAACCAGGAGGAGATAGTAGAAATAGAAAGGTTAAGGTTGGAGAGTTTGGAGAGGAGCAAGTGGTGAGATATAGTATCTAATGCTTTGGGGAGATCTAGAAATAGACAGAAGATTACTTTGTTTTGGTCTCTGGTGAGGGATATTGATTGAGTAAAGGAAATGAAGGCAGTAGAGGTAATGTGGTTGGGACAGAAGCCATGCTGGGTAGGAGTGAGTAGGTTCTCTTGGACTAGGTAGTCCAGTAATTGCCTGTGTACACATTTTTCTAGAATTTTAGAGAGAGGTAACAGTATAGCTATAGGCTGGTAGTTTGAAAGGTCTGTGGAATTACCACCCTTGGGAATAGGTATGGTATAAATTATTTTTCCAAAGTGTGGAAACTGTCGATTCAGATAAAAAGTGGTTAATGAGGCTAGAGATAGGGTGAGCAATGGAGCATGCAGCTAGTTTAAGGAAGACTGAAGGTAGGTTTTGCACAGAAGGACAGCGTGGCTTAAGCTTAAGTAGGAGACTTTTTATATGGCTAGAAGGAATAGGTTTTAGACAGAAGGAGTTGGTTTGGTTAGAGGTGGAGATAGGATGAATGGGTTTGGTGGGATTTATTGTTAGTACTAGTTTACTGATAGTATCAATGAAATAAGAGTTAAGTATAGTGGCAGTTTCTAGAGGAGTGTTATTAGGAAAGAGGTTAGGGGCAGAGATGTTTCCTGTGTGTAAGATTTGGTTTATAGTGTCCCAGAAGTTTTTGGGGTTGTTGAGCTGAGCTGTCTGGGGTTTTGTATAGAAGTTTTTCTTGTCAGTATTGACTTGTTTTTAGAAAGGTTTCAAAGTGTTTTATAAGTTTGTAGGTAGGTGGGGGATTTAGTATTATCCAAAGTTTCCAGACATGATCTATTTTGTGCATGAGAGTTTTTGTGGCCAGGGTTACCCAGGGATATCAGTGTGATTTTATTCTTTTGACTCTGAGGGGGTGATAGAGTTTACAATGTTCAGAAAAACAGAGTTAAATTTAAGAACAGTATTGTCAAGAGGAAAGTCAGAAAGGAAGGTCCAGTTACTAGAAGAGAGCTGTTGTTGAGTGTTTATGGGTGGAAGTTTGTGAGATTGCATCAGTCCAGTATTTTAGGAGGCCTAAGATGATGAGTGTGGAATCTTTGAATGCTAATAGGTGAGTGGTCAGTAATGGAGATGGGGTGATGATATAGGTCTGGCCTGGAAACTAATAACCAGTCAGTTATAGTATTAAAGTTGTTTAGTTTACTGAAGTGTGTGGGAGTTAAAATAAGTTGGGTGAACCGGTGTAGGTTAATGAAATAGGTGGGTGAGTTAGTGGTAATGGATAGCCAATTAATGTTAATATTATTATTGTTATTATTTGTAATGGTAGTAACAGCATCATTATTTGGTAATGTTAATTGTTTATTGACTGATGTTGCTCTGCAAGGAAATATTTGCCTGTCTGGGGATACAATGTTGTGCTGCAGTTCTGATGCACATGCAAAAGAAGAGGACATGAAAAAAAAAGATGTGTCAAAACTGAAGAGATAATCTAAGATATAACAACATTAGTTCAATGTAAATAGAAAAAAGCAATGCATCTGGGAAGCAGAAGCCCAGGAAAGCAATATATGATTAAAAGGAAAACTAAAGCAGAAAAAAAAAAAACAGAAAGGGGATCTTCCAATAGTCATATCTGACACACAAAAATATGCAAGCATTTGTGCTACAGTGACAAATAAACAAACAAACAAAACAAAATAAGCAGTATGAGACAACCATAGCTCTCAAACTCTTACCTCCAGAATCCAGGACAAATTCAGAAACACTTAGAGATAATCATGGATACTTTTTAAAATATTAGTGTTATTAACTTGAGAAGTTTACAGAATAAGAAAATGTGAATTTAAATGTATTTACTTAAGTAAAATGTTCTATAACTTTAATTATTGTTATTATTTACTTGGTAATCCTCCTTCTTTTCTCACAAAATTGCCAATTTTAAAAGGGATTATGAGGGACAGAGAAAAGATTAAGCAAAATCAGAGATGTCCCTGAAAACCAGGGAAAGTTAAGATGTATGAGAACAACTACAAAGAAGCCCAGTGTAATAATATGCTACACTGAAGGAGGCATCACCATCATAAAACAGGAAGTTCTGGACAGCTGGTAGGTACCCTTCTGGATTACAGTCTGCAGTTCTAGATGTTTCATAATCATCAGAACAGAAATTGTGTCACTTCAGAGATAACTAACATTACAAAGGGAGCATAGCTTGAATTTGATACTATATAATGAGAGATTAGAAGAGCTTAATAAGGACTCAGTTCAAAAATATGGCAGAGGGGCATATTAGAATAGTCTTAGTACCTTAAGGAAATCCATAGATCCAACTAGAGGGTGCAATTTAAAGTTATAAAGTGAAAACTAGATGGCATAGCTGTGAGCAAGGAATGGCGGTGGTTGAGTGTAACAGCCATATATGAAGTGTTGTCATAAATAGCACATGGCTACATGTAATAGATACTGAGCAACTGTTATGAACGGAAGGAAAATAAATTCATTGTTTAAGAAAGGCCTACATCTTATAAAATAGGTAGCAAATACAGTAGGCAAGAATAGTCATCCATTTAATTACTAAATTATTTTTTGTTAATTTAGATTATAAAAACACATTTAATGCAAGGGTCACGATAGTATAACTATGTATTACAGCACACATTCCAAACCTAATATTATCTCAATACTCATATCTAGCCAGCTATATATGATCTGAAGATAAAACTGATTTCAAATGTTTGTGATTAAGTATTTGATCAGTTAAAAAATATTGATGCATGTGACAATTTTCAAAAGGTATAGTATGATCCCTAATTCAGGACTGTTATTAATGGTTTACTTCATCAGGTAATATAGTCTAGAGCAGTCAGTTTAGCTAAAACAATTAATAAATATATCTAACAGACAAATTAGTAGATGAATATAAACTGGTAAGAATTATGACAACAGCTCTAATATCACAAAAAATTGCCAACTTGGTCATTATATTTCTTGCTGTTCGATTAGCATTTAAACTGCTAAGGGACTGTGTTATAAGCTCTCTTTTGCAAACCCTATGGTACAGCCACCTGAATATTGTTTTTTTTTTTTTTTTTGCTCTCCCTGTACATCATGGTTACCAACTTGGCCCTCATGGCCATTCCACACCGAGCCTGCCAGCTACTCCTTGTCCTCCTTTGGACCTAACTCTGGTAATTGCTGGGACCAGTCATGGAATGAAGGCACTAGGGACTCAGCACATCTGAGCTTCCACCCGGGGGGGGGGTCATACTTATTGTTCTACCCTTTGCTCCTCCCTCACTCCCCTATTTTTATGGCATGTGGTACAGTCCAAGATAAGCATGTGCAATGTAGGTATGTGGCATATTGCCCCACATCCACAGCAGCTTAACCAAGCCTACTGCTACCCCATTGACCATTCCTTCAGGTGATAGCTCCAGTCTTTACTGGAGAACATTAGCCAGAGGCAACCACAAGGCATCCAACCTCCCCCAAGGGATGGGCATGCCATCTCTCTCTGCCATTCCATCAGTCACCTGAGTCGCTAATCAAACCTGGGTTGTCTGGTTGTTGTCATGGTTTTATCCCTGTATGCCACTGGAGTGGCCCAGCCACCTGGATATTTTGTCAGAATTGTACAGCATAATAAATAAGGAGGTATGCGTAATTATATGATCATAAGATTATAGGAAATACACGATAACTAAGCCTAGTAGCCATTTACTCCTTGCTAGTACCATCCATTAAACCTTACCTCCTTTTTCAAGGAGGGTTAGACCAGTCAAGCCAAGGGTAAATTTGTAAATACTCACATAACAACATGGAAAGCAAGGCAAAGATCACCCCTCAGGAATAAAGGAGCAGGGCTTTCAGTCTTTTCTGGTAGGTTCTGGTGATATTTTTAATTAGGAATCTCTGGATTATTTCCAGTTGTTTTAGATATCAAGTGAGATGCATCCAAATGGGTTCATTGTATTCTATGATTCACCAAACTAATGCAAAATATGAGACATCTTTGATCAACTGCATAAGTAGAAGGACTGCCTGACCACTATAGCAACATGATGATTAAAGAGAGAGCATTATCAACCTATGCACCAAGGTCTTTAGCTACATTATCAACCTATGCACCAAGGTCTTTAGCTACATTATCAACCTATGCACCAAGGTCTTTAGCTACATTTTCATTTTGAAGCAAGATGTTGTCTATGCTATAAGCTGGTAGAAGGAGCTGTCTCTTGAATGTGACAATATTGCACTTTTTGCTTATGAGTAGTTTATTTGTACATCAGTTCATGACAAGTGTAAGCTTGTGCTGAAGGGCCTGGGTATCACAGGGGAACTTGAGAAGATAGTAGTCATCCACAGACATGGTTAAACAGAAATTTTGGTTCATGGTCTAAAGATCGCAAAGGTAAATGCCAAAGAAAAGAGGTTCTGGTATAGAGCTCTGTAGAACAGCACTGGTCACTTTCATACTCTCTGAATAAGCAACTTACCACCCTCACTATATGGGTTCTATCATTTAGCTAATTTACTATCTATCTTCCTGCATGGGGATCTGTTTAAAGTATGTTCAGCTTGATTACTATGCTGGCATAATGAATATTATCAAATAATTTGGCCAGGTTACATGATGTGCTCAGCAGGACCACTGTCAACAGCCTGTGTTACCATCTAAAAATTTAACCAGATTCATCAGACAGGATGTACTTTTGGCAAAGCAAAACTGTTGCAGGTCTAGTCTAATAAGATAGTCTAATAACATTTTTATTATCATAGTTAAAAAGGTCAGTTATAATATGTTCCCTAGCTTTGCTGATGAGCCTTGGGTTCATTGGTACTTGCTAGGCTATTTACCTGTGAGGATCTGAGAAGTCTAGTCTTACATTCCCATGATAGTTTTTAGTCTTTGTATTTTTTGTACAAATAACTTAGAGATTGTCAGAACAAGGGTATGATAGGACATTTATATTTGCCCCATCAATGAAAATTAATCCAAGTACCTGATGTGACAACAGAACCCACAGCCTTCTGACCTTCTAGTACCAAAGACAAGTATGTTACTTTTTGAGCCATTGGCACATAATATATCAAACTCATGGGACTATAATTTCTGAGTTCAGTAGTGGGCTACCATTACAAAATGGCATCACAACTGCATTGTGTCAGACGTCAGGGACAAAGCCGGTGGCTTGATCATTTCTTGGCTGTGGTTTCCAAACAGTAAAGTACTCTTCTGTCCTTACAGGCATCAATAAAGCATCTTTATTTAGTTATATCCAATCATAGTGCCAATAACAGTTCAATGCAGCTATAAATGTGCTTCATAATAACTTCCCAATATTTGACCTCAGTGATGAGTGCTTCTCTCCCTTACTCACCCTTTCAGCCACCCCAGTAGTTTAAGATACTAGACATCCATATTCTAACCTTTAAGGCCACTATTGGTCTAACAGTTGTTTATATCTTGCCGTGGTATGAACTCTGATATATTAAAACAATGACATTATACAATGACCCCCCATTAATATTCAAAAACGTGGATGCTGATTGGTCAGCGTGCATGTTGTAAATCCGAGTTATAGTAATGGAAAAAGGTCCGGTCGCTCAGACTTTTTCCGTTACTATAACTCTTACAGCGACACTGTCTTGCTATGTTAAATGAGCTTAACATAGTGAGACAGCTTTAAAAAAAGCAATGGAGATTCTCTGTTGCTTTTTTTAAAGCTGTCTTGCTATGTTAAACTCCTTTAACAAAGCGAGACAGTTTGTAAAAAGCAACGGAGATCTTGCTTTCTCCGTTGCTTTTTTCAAAACTGTCTCGCTATGTTAAATGGATTTAACATAGCAAGATAGCTTTAAAAAAGCAACAGAGATTCTCCGTTGCTTTTTTAAAGCTGTCTTGCTATGTTAAACCCATTTAACATAGTGAAATAGTTTGTAAAAAGCAACAGAGATCTTGCTTTTTCCGTTGCTTTTGCCCACAGCTCTGATGTACTGCATAGACATACGCATGCGCAGTACATCTGAACTGCCGCAGAATACCAGACAGCTGTGGAAGGGCAGCAAGGAGGCATTATACAATGCCATTATTTAAGAAAAGTAATTATTTTTTTTCTTAAATAATGTCATTGTATAATAGCAATAACCCACTTCTGGGTGTGGGTAATGCTGGATTTACCCACGGTTGGCTTTGTTTGGCCACTCGGGCTTCACCCTCGTGACCAAACCACACCAACCGTGGGTAAATCCAGCATTACCCACACCCAGGTGTGGGTTATTGCTATATTATTAAATTCTACTGGATGAAAATTCTCTTGCAAGTTTGCCACCCTTAAATTAAACAGTCCATGTTAAAAAATACATGTGCCTTCTGAGGTGTTTTACAAAAAGTGAAACTGAGATTCTGATGATGGGCTATGGACTGTTCTCCTTATTGGACAGAATTTTCCTTCATTTAAATTTTCAATATGCCTACTTAAATATTGTTTATGCAGTGTTGAAAGACTCTGCTCAGTGGACCTCCATTTAATTATTTTACAGGCACATCTAACCATGATTTGTAACTTGTCTCTGACTTGCAACTACATTACCTTTCATGCGTATGGATCACCTAAATGCAGCAGAATGTAAACAATTATACCTTGCTTTACAGTCTTAGACCATAAATCTATATTAATTATACACTGGTAAACTGTTTAAGGTTAGTAAGATTAACTGTAAATGTAATTATGTGGTTTAAAATAGATATTAACATAATGTTGGTAATAAACCTATTACTTACAAACAAATCCCACAAAATAGATTAATAACCATAAGAGGGTGTCTTGAATTAACCACTAAAGTTTCAATGTTTTTAGTTGGCTTTATTAATTTCACACCATAGGCTCATGTTTATCGTAATATGAAGCCTTTTATTTTGATTTTGGATCTCATTTTTAAAAGAAAATAATTTCTATGATTTAAGCAATGTTTGAATGTTTAATGATTGTTATGTTTTCATGATTTTCTGAGCTTAAGAAATGTGCCCTTTCAAATTCTTTGTGTAATAGAGCAGCTCTCCCTTGAGTCATATATATATATCTATGCTTCAAGAGTTTGGGTGATAGTCTGTAAGCAGATGAATGGCTATAATAATCTTTGAACAATAGACTATGGCACTTCTGTTTTCTTTTCTTTTCTTTATAGTCTTTATCAATATCAATATCTTTGTTGATATTCTTAACCTTACACATACCAAAAGCATCCCAGTTTTTGCTTTGCAAATAATTTTTAACTCTATTGTGTGAATGTAAATACATATCTAAATTATGTTCTTTAGCAGCTTAAGACAATCCAAGATCAATATATCTCCTTGTTTTCCCTAACTCAAGACATCTCTGAAAACAAGAATTAATTTTCCTTTTGTCAATCATCTGGATAAACAAATAAATAACTAAGACAAGGTTATGAAGCTGTAGTACCACCGAGTAACTTAGGTGTTATACAAACCTTAAAAATAAACTTTAGGTGTGTCTCAAACTTCCTCAGCAATTTAAGACTGTATTGCAACCAAATGTATGTTTTTATTTCTAAACTGATTTCTGTATCTTGCTAAATTTATTGCAAATAGCATTTTCTATACTTTCATTATGTTGTGGGAAAGTTAAATTAACTGCAGTGGCAGGCAAAGTGAACAAGTAGCACTTTGTGTAACATTGTTAGAAACAGAAGTATCATTGCATGATTTTCAAGCTATCAAAATCTTGTGTGATATAATAGTTCAATGGTAGAACATATCTGCACCTTACTTGATACAATGTTCATGAATATAAAACATTCATTCATTCTCTATTTAACTAATTTATCCATTTCGGGATTATAGTGAGCCAGAGCCTTTCCTAGCACTCACTGGGAACAAGGCAGTGCAACTGATTCTGGACAGGATGCCAGTCTACTGCAGGATCCACATAACTACTCACATAGCATGCAGAACTAAGAGCAATTTGAACACCTGACAATTTACCTATAGCATGACTTTTTGGATGTTGGAAGAAACTTTAGCACCTTGAAAAAATCAAACAGAGACAAGGATGATATACAAACAGAAGGCAATCTAGCTGAGAACCACATACAATTAAGTGCTATGAGGTAGCAGTGATAACTGCTGTGCCAGTTTACCTGTCTGGGTTAAAATTACATATGATAAAAGTCACTTTCCCTCGTTTTGAAATAGTAGTCAAACACAATGCATTATAAATGGACATATTTTGCACTATACATATTCTTCATAGCTTTACACATATATGCTATGTGGGCTTGTAAAAATCAACCAAAATAAACGTGTATGTTAGGGGAAGAGCAAGTGTGTGTGTGTGTGTGTGTGTGTGTGTGTGTGTGTGTGTGTGTGTGTGTGTGTGTGTGTGTGTGTGTGTGTGTGTGTGTGAGTGTGTCCATATAGGTTTATGTATGTCTCTCTGCCTGTGTATGCATGTTCGGGGACATGTGGAATCATCCGTAGCTGAATATTGTAAAGGATAAACAGGATGTTATTTGGGGAAAAGTTTAAAAAGAGTTTGCGAGGACGGCTGTAAAAAACTGGGAAAATGTATGTATTTATTAATTCTTAGAGGAAAAATGCATGAAAGTCAAACTAGCTAGATTGGAGCTTTATCAAATAAAAAAGTATGCAAATAATTGTTTAAAGATAAAAGTAGCTGCACCATAATTTCCTTTTCAGTAAAATGTAATATGCAAATCAAAATGTGCATCAAGTATGCATCTGCATTTGGTACTATAAAAATGTAAAACTGTTATATCGGCACATTAACACTTTAGTCCACAAATGTGGACACTGTTTCAAAGCTTGGTGCTTGAAAGCTCTGGCTAAGTCACATGATGATCATGTTTTATTTCTGCAGCAGGTTATTGAGACTCCACCCCCACACCCACCCACATTTATGTAACAGCATCACCTTATCAAATTCATACTCAAGTCATAGAAAATCCTGCTTGGGGACTTATAAACAGAGTGACGTCCCTTTAAATCAAAGAGGTGTACAAGTTAAAAAAGTTGCTGCTCTTACTGTTCAAAGATACCTTTACAGGCAGAGCTCAAGCAGTATCATACCTCTCAGCTGTCCATATTTTCACAAACTGTCCATATTTTTGCCTCATATTCTTGGTCTAATCCTCATAATATTTGTTGCATACTGGCAAATCACTGAGGATTGAAGTCAGTAAGTAATGATAAACTGTTGAATTTCAGACATCTTATCCATGACAAAATGAATGCTAAAGCAAACCTTGTTATTCTAGCAACTTTTTAAGTTTATTAAAGCAAATTTAAAATCTGTCTCTGATTCTGAGCCCTTCTCCCCTCCCTATTATTTTTTTATCTTTGTTCAGATTTCTTGTGCTAAGAGGTTGAGAGGTGTGAGCTTTATATAATTCCTATAAAGATCTAAAAAAACTTTAAGCCGGAGATAGTAAGGGCACATTATCCCTGGTCTATATTATTTTGTCGAATG
Source organism: Protopterus annectens (assembly GCF_019279795.1). NCBI lineage: Eukaryota > Metazoa > Chordata > Ceratodontiformes > Protopteridae > Protopterus > Protopterus annectens. The sequence goes on from NC_056746.1 coordinate 464,185,313, forward strand.
GCTATTCAGCGAATAGCCATTTGCCGAACACCTCTTTAGCAAACCGCTCTTTATCAAGTGACAAATCTTAACTAGGGCAAACCAGTGGTTGGCCACCATATGGAATTTGCCCTTTTCCCCACTGTAGTGCCATCTCAGAGTTGGTATATTTAGTTGTGTGTGGGTGGGGGATGCAGCCCCCACACTGGGGGTTTGGAGCACATAGCCCCCCAGCTTGGCAGGTTTTAAATTTTATTTTTTTCCTGCGGTCGCTCGGTTGGCCAACTGCTTATCTGCCCTACTTAATATTTGCAGTTTGATGAAGAGAAGCTTTACTAAATAGGTGTTCAACAAGCCATTTGTCGAAATAATATAGACCCCATTATCCCTGGGATTCAGAAACTAATACCATAAAGTGAAAGATAAAACTGTATGATGACCACTGTCGGGGCAATTCAGAGACACATATATCATGGTCACACAAGGCCTTGAAATATTGCAGTTGGCAGAGCATACCACTGAGCATACAATGAAATGTATTATTATAATGAAGGCAATGGTTCAAAGGTTCATAGGTTCATAGGTTGCTACTAGGCTATTGGGCCTAGGGCCTATACAAGCCTAGCCATAACAATTCCCTGGCTATTTCTTTCAACAGTATTTACTTCCCTGGGCCCCTGTCTAGCAGGGCAAATGATGTGGTCCCCAGGGTGAATTTCCTATATCCCATCCAATCATCAAGGATCCTTTTAAAGAGGGCCAAAGAGGCACTCTGCTTGACATGTATGGGCAGTCTATTCCAGAGTCTGGGGAATCTCTGGGTCAGGAACTTATCCCTCCAGCATGTTTTGTTCATTGTGATGACAGGGTTTAGGTCCCTGGAGCATGTGTCTCTGAGGGATTGGGATTTATTTAAGGGTAGCATGTCCAACAACTCTGGGTTTGACATGGCCTTGTATGTTAAGCAGAGATTGCCTCTGAGTAGACGATATGCGACAGCGTATAGGTGGAGTTTTTTTAGATGGTCAGCATAGGGCATCTGCTTTAGGCCTGTGATTCTTTTAGTGAGGTATTTCTGCTGCCTTTCCAGTTGTTGCAGATGTCTTGAAAGGTACATACCAAATGGGGCGTTGTATTCTATAATGGGTCTAATGAGGGATGAATACAGTGGGACAATGACTTCCTTTCTTCTTGATGAAAAGCACTTAGTGTTGAGGTATGCCACATAGAAGGATTTCCTGACTGTTGTGGCAATGTGGTTATCGAAGGTGAGACCACTGTCCACCTGTGTCCCTAAGTCTGGGGTACAAGTGTTTGAAGGTTGCCAATGTATTTGATATAAGTTCCATGATAATACGTTCCATGGCCTTGAAGATCAGGCTCATCAGACTGATGGGGCAGTAGTTCCCGGGATCCAAGGTGGATCCCCCTTTGTGGAGTGGGATAACTGTAGCTGTGCACCACTCAGTGGGCATGAAGCCTGAGGTGAGGCTATGATTAAACATGACACTTAGGTGAGGTGTCAGTTTATTTTATAGTTCATGTAGTACACAGCCTGGGATGTTGTCTGGTCCCATGGATGCTGGGGTCTATATTATATCACTGAATGCTTAAAAAAGCAAACGATGAATAATCAACCCCATGTAAGCGAAAGCTTACAACCTCGAAAGCTCAGAACAGCGATTTTTTTTCCAAGGGAAAAAAAATCGCTCTTCCAAAAAAAAAAAAGGAAAGAAAAAAAATTTGAAATAATACATAAAGTGGTGGGCTTTGCCCCCCCCCCCCTACTTAAATATACCAGCTCCGAGATCGCACTACAGTGCCGAAAACGGCAAAGTAATGGAAGTGGCCAAGCAAATTCTTTCCCTGGGAAAGAATTTGCTTAAAAGCCACTTTGCTATGTTGCTTTTTTGTTGTTTTAAGTTCGACCAAGATGCATTCGATAGAATGCATCTTCGATCATCTAATAGGAACCCAGATGCTGTATTCTTAGCTTTGGAGAGCGAGTTTTTTTACCTGTGTGGCCGTTATTACCGGAATCTGGCAATCTTTCGGTATTGAGATGGGCCCTATAGGGGGTGAGAGGGGGGTGAAATTTGCACTGAATCGATCTGCCAGGATATTGGCAATATCTTTGGGATCAGTATATTTAATGCCATTCTGTTGTAGCTCAGAGTAGATCTGAGCATTGCCATTTATATTCTTGACATAGCTATAGAATGCCTTGTGGTTGTCTTTGGAATCTTTGGCAATTTTATTTTCGTAACTAGCTTTGGAGGATTTTATGAGGGATCTCAGCTTCTTTCTGAGGCTGGTAAGGGAGTTTTTTGCATTCTGGGATTTTCCTCTTTTCTGCAACAGTTTCTTCCTTTTGTTGTAAAGTTTGTTTGTGGCAAGGGTCCACCAGATTGGCTTCCTTTTTTGGGAGGAGAGCATATTGGTTCTATTGAGGATGGTACAATTCATGCACGAGTGGAAGTGCTCGTACAGTGCCTTAGTGTAGGATTCGGAAGTCGAACTTTCAGTTCCCGTCTGCATGGGTGTCATGAAGTTTGCCACTTCTGACTTGAGTATTATGAATTTTTACGGAGGCTTCCTTACTGGGGGGTGGGGGTGGGATGTAGATATCAAGGGTGATTAGCTTATGGTCAGACCTGGTCAACGAGGGGGTGACCATAGGTGTGGAGCATCGATTTCCCATGTTAGTAATGACCAGGTCTAGGATATTGGAGCCCCTGGTAGGACTAAGGATTAGTTGTTCCAGGGCACTGGAATTTATGAATTCCAAGAACTGTTGGTCAAAGGTGTTGGTACACGAGTAGTTTTCCCAGTTAATGGCAGGGTAGTTGAAATCACCCAGTATTATGGTGTTTGGTTGTAACTTAATATTTTCCGGTATGTTTAGAAAGTTGTAGTGAGAATGCTGGGGCATGGTGGGGGATCTGTAGCAAGGTACAATTTGGATTGCAGTCTTACCTAGTGTTAGTTGCACCTGTAAATGCAAATGGGAGTAAACAATATGGTGGAGTGATTCAAAATGTATAAAAACTATGCAGTGAATCACTACTGCCAGTATAGCTGTTCACCATATTATCCTGGAGAACAGAGCTAGGGACAGTATTATAATGTTAGTGGTAACAGGAGAAATAGCTTAAATGTGCATATCTCACACCATCATTGCAGCTAGTAGCCGCAAAGGTACGTGTCCTCTCCTGTCACATTGCAGAAGGACCCATCTGTGCCTAATATCTCCTCCATGACAGAAATAGTGGACTGCTATTGTGTGAACAGAAACACCATGTAGGAGCTAGTACAAAGGTGTTTGCCTGATATGCAGCATCAGGGGAATACATGGAATACCCCTTCCTGTGGACACCAAGCTATGTGTATCACGGAGAAGTCCAACTAAATGGTGATTTCAGCAATCAGTGAGAAACACAGTGGACACATCACAGGCATCTGCCTCATGGATGCTGCACCAGTTTCTTGTTGCTGTACTACAGAGCATAGAGGAGTGTATGTGGTTCCCACATGTGACAGAAAAGTGGAATAACATCATGTGGTTATTTTATGAAATAGCTTGATTTCCTGGGATACTGGGGGTCATCAAGGCTCCACCTAGGAGACAGAAACAACTGTATTTTGACCATAGGATTTATCTCCAACTGCTTGGTGGTCTGCAATGCACAAGATATAATATGCAATGTGTCACTGTGCTACCCAGGTGATGTTCACATTTTCCATATCTGGTACATGTGTAATTTATATTAGTGTTTTGTGGGTGGTGATTTCACCGATGATATTTTATTGGTGGTACTGGATATGTACTGTAGCTATGACTCATGAAAGAGAGAAGAAGTCCACAAACCATAATAGAAGATTCATACATCACCCTATCACAGACCTAAAACATTGTCAAATTTATGCTCGTACTGATGGAAGCCCACTTCTACTGTTTAGATGTTCTTCATTGGCACCCTGTAATGTGCTTGACAAACATGCAGAAAATATTTGCTTTATGTGCAAAATTATGCAACATTGTACTAAACAAACAGTTAAGACAGGGTATTGCCAATGGGGAAGAAGATATGCTGGATTCAACAATAGAGGAGACACCTGTGAGGCATGGGTGGTGGACCTGCCTCTGGGAGATGGTCTGTGCAAAGTGGAGGTGGGTGCTGTAAACTGAGACACTTTTTAATAAATAGCATTTGATTCACAGCTATGGTCCAGATTAGCTATAATGATTCATGCAATATTGCAACCAAGCTATGCTATGCCATGCATGGACTGGGCACAGGATACTCTGATAACACTACCCTGATAACAGACAACTGAAGGTAGGGCATAGTTGTAATCATATACACAGGTTGCTAAGGTCTCTATGATGTATGGCAGCATTGGGCATTGTAGGGTGGCTATTGATATGGGTGAGTGAGTGTGTTTTAGTCTGGTGAGTTGGATGAGCTGGGAATACTGTTTATGGAAGGGATGTTGTCTTCAGTCTGGTGTCTGGTGCCATACCATAAACATTTTTTATATATATGCATCTATATGAAGGTATCACACACGGCTGAGCTGCCTTGATGCCATTGATGTGCATCATGTGATATAAGAAATGTGCTTTGATATGACTGTGCTGCCATATTACACTAGACTGTGGTCTGTGAAGTGGCCATGGCTTCCAAGGGCTCTAGATGTTGCAGATCTCTCTGTTGGTGCTATAAGGAGTTCAGAATATTTTTGTACCTAGTGTGCAGAGACCACCCAGAGAGCCTCCTGGTGAATTCTTATGAAGGTGCCCAGAATATGGTGAATGCCTGGCATACATCTCAACCTCACAATGAAATCTGTACAAAACAAAAAATAATGGGGGACAAATGCCCAAAAATTGGGACCTATTTTAAATATTGCTCTTATAAACTTATAAAATTGCTAGAATAGCAGGTTTTGCATTTAAATGTATTTTCTGAAGGACAAAAAGTCTGAAACTTAGATGTATTTCATTATTTTGTGACTTCAGTCCTCAATGATTTGTAAGAAAACACCCGTTTTATGAGGAACAGACCAAAGCTATAAGGAAAAAATATGGACATTTTGCGAAAATCTAAACAGTTGAGAGATATGATGTCTGCCCTTGTCAGGGTGTGGACTGTTGATGCAGGCATCACCCCCCCCCCCTTATGTGAGCAGTGCAGGCACCACAACAATGACCCAAAGAGGTACCACCTTGACCTTGTTTATCAACAGGAAATATTGATTAGGAAAACTGTTCCTAAGTTTTATAGAAAGTACACACAACAGGTGCATTTTTTGTAATGTAATGCATAACTTCCAGGTCAGTTACAGGACATATGGTTCATCTAAGTTTTCTTTTTCTTTCATGTTTTAGCCCCTGAGGAGATTGAGAAAAATCAGCTTGTCTTTTACAGTTATAGGAACCATCTGTCAAGATGGAGGGGTAATTGCATACCTGTACTAGTATAGGAGCATATCACTGCCATAGCAACAGATTTCTCTAATTAGTAGTGTATTGTAATTGTTAATGATGCCCACTGTGCACAGGAATACACACCACAAAATATACATATATTGCCCATGTAGGCCAAGGTTCTTTTTCTCCCACCCAACCTTTGAGAGGTGCCCTCATTATCGGGGAGGGATCACATGCCTGCCACAGCATACCAAGTGCCATACTGTACCACACACCTTTGGATTTGTCCCCTACATTTCTATGTGCATTGTTATGGTACTGACATTCATCCTGGGGGCAGTGGTTAGATTTCCTTGCATACTTCATGCATTGATTCAACCAAGCCCCATGGTGGACATAATTACACATGACATACCCTGGGATTGTCTGGCATATATAATACTACTGGTCTACCAAACATAGATTGATGCCCATGCATACCTTTCAACCTCTTATAGCAAGAAATCTGGACAAAGCCTTAAATAAAAGTGGGACAAAGGACCAAAAATAGGGACAATTTTTAAATATTGCTCTTACAAACTTAGAAAGTTTTTTTTATTTTATTTATTTATTTATTGCATTTGTTTACCGGGTAGTGTCTGACTGAGCCAGGGGCCCATTTTGCAGCGGAGACCCAGGGAGAAAAGCTCCACAATATTACTCACAACAAGATTAAAAGAAATACAGAGATTTATACAATACAATTGATAGAGCAAAAAAAAAAAAAAAACAGGCAATAGTACAGCCAAGCAATTATGCATACCCAACTGTGCTATTATTTAATAAGAACAAATAAAAATTAGAGATAGTAGATGGGTTGTGGTCAGAATTTGATGTGGGTCAGATATTTATCTAGGGGGGTAACAAGAGCACAGCCAATGATTAGTCAGTTGTTCCTTTAGGAGTACTTTGAACTGACAATGAGTTGGGTTTTATGTTATTGTGCCAGGAAGAGTGTTCCAGAGTTTGGCTATTTTGTGCGAGTAGAGGCAGTCGCCATGATAGTTATGGGAGTTGGAGACCTTGAGTAAGAGTCTGCTAGAAGATATGAGAGATCTAAGATTATTTAGTATTAGGTTGGACTAGGTGGGATATTGCAGGGCAGTTACTGGGGGGATAGATTATTTTGTGGGCTAAGGTTAGTTGACTGAGTAATAGAAGGTTGGGGAGCTCTAGCCAGTTAAGTTGTGTGAGAGCTAAACAGTGGTGAGATCTGTGTGGTTGATTGGTGGCATATTTAGCTAGCTTGTTGTAGCATGTTTCTAGGTTACTGAGGTCTGATTTTTTAAGATTAGTGAATATAAGGGAGGAATACAGCACGGTGGATAGGAGGGGTATGCGAGTGGTAGCTAGTCTGGCATTGGGTGTAAGGTATGTTTTGGCTCTGTGTAGGGTGCCTAGTTTGATATGGGCTTTTTTTGATAGTTTGAGCAATGTAAGTATCAAATTTGAGGTTCTCATCTATGGTCCCACCTAGAAGTTTGGTGTGTTTTGAGGGGACTATCTTGGGTCCATTTGCTGAAATGTTTGAAAAATGGAGTTGCTGGGGTTTGTTTTTTTTTTTGTTACTGAAAACTTAAAAGTTGATAGAATAACACGTTTTGCATTAGCATGAATTTTCTGAAGGATTAGAAGTCTGAAAGTCAAATATCTGTCATTTTTAACTTCAATCTTTAATTATTTGTCACAAATTTGCCAGAAAAAACACAGTTTTATAAAAAGTGAGGCAAAAATCTGGACAGTTTGCCAAAATCTGTACAGTTGAGAGGTATGTGCCCATGTTTAAGCCACTGGCTTTGTGGTGTTGCCTTGTCATGTTCCTCTGGCATAGCCAACATGTTATCATGTGACATCTATACAGTTGGCCATGTCTGTTATACCCTTCCTTGTCTATTAGTCATAAAACATAGCTTTAGGGGAATCCTGCAACACTCCATGACCCCTACTACTTTGCACCACCCGCGTTGAACTCCCACATAAAAACATTGGTCCTGGTTAAAATTAATGTCCTCATGCCTCTTCTGATGCA
>NC_056746.1:464197793-464217628 GCF_019279795.1 Protopterus annectens
CTCCCACTTTTTCCTGCACTCCTTTTTTCTTTTGATGAGTTCCTAGACTTTTGCATTCCACCATCAGCTTTCCTTATGTACCTTATTTCCATACCTGGCTCAGCCACATATCTGTTCTGTAGTCCTCACACATGCTGTTTTGAGGCGCTGCCATTCTTCTTTCCACCTCTTCTTGGGGTGCTAGGGCCCTGAATAGTTCTTTGAATTGTTGTGCTTTCTCTCCAGTCAACTTCCAGGTCTTCAGCCTAGTCTCTGCTGACCTTAGAGCCTCCTCTGATTACTACTTGCAGATGAATGTAGCAACCATTGGTTTATGCTCTGGGCCAACTGTTTCACTGGGAATGACTTTTCAATCTCTGATTCTACTCCAGTGCCCTTTGCTCACTATGAGGGAGTCTACCTGATTTGCATCTTGGCCACTCTTGTATGTGAACTTGTGACTGTCTCTCTTTCTGAACCATATGTTGGCTACCATCAAGCCATTTATCAGACAGCAGTCTAGAATGGCCTCTGCTTCTTTATTACTGTTGCTCCAACTATGTGGGCCCAGGCAGTCCTCATATCCTGTTTTGTCTGTCCTGAGATGTGCATTCAAGACCCCCATTATCAACACCAGTTCATGTTGTCCTGCTTTATCTAGTAGGTCCTGCAACTGCTGTCTTAATGCTCTCTTTTCCTCATTATCACAACCCTGCTGTGGGGCACAGGCTGAGATTATGAATACTGCCCTGTCATTACACTGGAGTCTTATTGCCATGAGTCTGTCACTAATTCTCATAATATCCCTCACTGTCTTCTGAAGCCTCTCTCTTACCACAATTCTCACACTGTTTGTAGCCTTTTCTCCTGCTGAGTAGTAGACTTTGGATCCCAAGCCAAGTGGCTTTGATGCACTGCTGTTCCATCTTGTTTTTTGGAGTTATAATGTTTGAAAAAGAAATTGGAGAAGATGCATTAACAATGATTTACTGGTTTAAGAAAATTACTGCAAACAGCATAGATAAATCCACCAGCTGCATGAGACAAATTACAGGGAACAAATACAGACAAAATTGCAATAAGAGGTAAATGGCACAAGATCATGCATCTCAAATGTCCCTGATTGTGCAGAATGCTCATGATTTTTTATCTTACTTTTGACCTGTCCCTCATATCTTCTCAGGTAATTAGTGATGATTACTGTTAAGTCAATAATGTGACAGTTTACTTTTGCATTAGTATTGTTTAGAAAATGCACATTGGTACAAAAAGTCGTATTTTAAGTGTATCACAGTTGTATTTTAAGTGTATCACAGTGCTATATAAAAACAAATTGTTTTATTTTTTATGCCCTTTGTGACATAATTATTTAAGAATTTTCCTCTCTCAGGAATCACTGAAAATGCAGTTGGGAGGTTTGCCAAACAATGTGTTACGAATTAGAAGGTAATAAGGATTAAAATTTGAGGACAGAAAGAGGATATGTTTATTTATTTTACATTTGTTAACTGGGAAAGTCTGACTGGATCCAGGTCCATTTTCAGCGGAGGCCCGGGGAGAAAAGCTCCACATGTACATAGATACAGAAGACTTAACAGTTGCCGTTTTTTATACAATTACATATAGATACATGTTCCAGATTTGTTGGACTACATACATAAAAACTTTACAATTATTAATTCTCATATTAGAACATAAACTGTTTTAGCAGTAGAAAGCTGAGCAAGGTAGTATATCATTCAGTAGTACAATACATTACAGTGAGACAGCTAATGTTTCAGACTTTTTATGAGACAGTTTCTACAAGTAGCCAGGGAATGTAGTCATACAAAGTGAATAGTGAATAGGTTAGACTGGGTTTGTACAGGGGCACAACCAGTGAATTTTTAGGTGTGTTTTGAGAGACGTTTTATATTGGATTATGCAGTGAACTGCTGTTAGTTCAGCAGGGAGTAGGCTCCATGGGTTCCATAGGTATGTTGCAGCAAAAATAAGTGTCCCACAGTAAGTAGGTGGATAGTACAAGGCAACAGTATATCAACTTTGTCTCCTGCTGTGAGCTATCATTCACAGCAGCAAACATCTCAAATTACCTTTGTCACTTTGACAGATAAGAGGAGGTGTTCAGGGGTAGGGGAGATAAGTTTAAGGATTACAACTGGGCATAACAAAAGAATGAAAATTGGCCTCTTCAAAAAAAAAGTGGTATCAAGCACTGAGAATACCATTTTGTGTGATTATCACTGTCTTTTAAGTAGTCATTGAAAAGCAAAAAGTGGTAATTAAACCTGACGGACTAAAAGAAAGCAGAGTATACTTGGAAACATATGTAAAGTCAGTGCATTGACAGGAGCTTAGGGGCTCTGATGTGATATTTTAAAGCCAATCACTGCATTATGGGATACCTAGAGGTAGATTAAAAAAATCAAGATGTCACACCCTATGTCAGCAGACACAGGAATTACATTTAAAAATATAAAAAACGGTGAGAGAGTCCAAAAGTAGGGTTAAAATGCATGAAACATCAAGACATGATGAAATAAAGATGTTTTTTTTCAGTTTGTGGGTGCAGTTCTCCTTTAAGGCCTAGAATACTCTTGCAATGTTGTTATTAGCAAACTAACTATTCTATATGGTTTTAACACATGTAACAATTTAAGCTAGATAAGGGATAATCAACTATTTAGATCAGTGAGTGAGATGCATACATATCATCATGGTGCAAATTCTTCATTGAATGTTAAATGATTTCATAGTCCTGTTAAGAGAACTCTTAACAATATTGAGGGAAGCATTATCTGATATAAAGTTATTACAAGGTATGTGTTTTTCCCATGTAGAACACCATAAGCATAAATAGGTTAAAACTGACTACATTACCTCACCTCTCTGGTAGACAGTTTTGGTTAACAATCTTAGAAGACTGGCAGATCATGCACCATTTATTATTATAACCTTTGAGAATATATCTCATATCTCTCATAGCACACTAATGATCTCATTAATGATCCAAACAATACTCTACCTCTATTCAGGGCAATACTTAATGTAACAAGAAAACTGTGTAAATACTTATTAAATTTTAAATAAGTGGTGATAAAAACATGTCAGTGATATTACAGAACTAGAAGGCTTTAGCATAGCTGGGCTTCCTTATAAATCGTCATCAGCAAAATAGCTTAAACAGTAGAACAGTAAAGGGACGGGAGAGGACAGCGTCAGCAACCGTTACATTATACTCGCCACTCATCAGATAGCAGTATGTTGTGTAATTTGTATGACAATCTGGGAGAGTAGAATGTGATCTTTGTACCACCCTCTGTCATGCACTGACTATTCAAATATAGCCTAACTTAGTAAAATGAAATCACCTGCTCTTGTCTTTAACCTCAGCATTTGTCCACGTCACACTTTAAATTTTTCTCAGAAGACAGATAATTTAAGCAACTAAATTTTATTGAAAAGTTATTAATAAAGGTTATGCACTCATATGATTATTCACTTGGCTTTTGTCAAGCAATACGATAAAACAGTAAAGATAAACATAATACATATAAAACTATTTAAAAATAAAAAAATGATGCAGCAGACTGATTACATAGTTAGAAAAGATCCCAGAATAAAGTTATTTAAGTCAAATACTAAAGTAAATAAATAATAAGAAAGTGTGTGTGTGTGTGTGTGTGTGTGTGTGTGTGTGTGTGTGTGTGTGTGTGTGTGTGTGTGTGTATCTGTGTATCATGAAACAAATTAATTCTTCAGTGTGGTTGGCAGTGAATCAGTTAGCTTTTATCATAACTGTATACTCAAGGTGTTAAACACAATGTTCCCTGATTCTAAAGAGATCACTTAGATTCATAGGTTCTCATGTAACTACAAGGCAATCAGACTGCAGACAAATAGAAGCCTATCCAAAACTCCAAATTCAAAAGTTCCCTCCAACTTCAAGCAGGGCGAGACAAGGTAGACTGGAGGAAGAATTTGAAGCTGCCTGTCCTCCTTATCTGGATTTGTCTTGAAGCCTGCAAAGATGCTACTCTGCTTCACATGCAGTGGAAGTTTGGCCAAGGATTAACTGGGACGACAGAGATAGGTCTAGATAGGGATATGAATCTATTATATCAGTATGCCTTATTGCTCTGTTAATGTGGCCTAATTCCATGTGAAAACTTTTTTTTTTTTGCCAGTATTTATGCTTATGGCTTTCTTTTCTTTTAATCTGATGTTTGTGATTTTATCATTCCCAGGTTCCTCACTACTGGGTTAATTTTTAAGTTGAGTGTTGTCAATGTGACAGTTGCAAAGGACATCTTGATTGCTGAAAGATACAGTTATGCACTTTCTTGCAGTTAGTTTTAGGCTATGGTTTTAACACCATGTATTTGTTTGTTGCTGGCTTTCCTGAAGGATATCTGTTATCTTCAGGAGAGTTTATGATGTCACAGAATTTACAGTTGTCAGAAAACCTTATCAGCCATAAGCACTCAATATTTTCCTTGACCTCTGAAATGTACATGCCAGAAAGAAGTGGCCCAGGACCAGGCTCTGGGGTATTCTGCAAGTGACAGGTGTCTTGGTGGAGGCATATCCATCCACCATAATTTCTTGTGTTGTGTTTGTGAGCCAGTTTGCTATCCAGTGAGTTACATAGGGATTTATATTAAGTTGTATGAGTTTAAAACAATGCATGAATGAGGGCTTGGTGTCAAGTGCTTTGCACGGCGAAGAAGTCTATCAGGTTGAATTGGCAGGATTTGTCTTTGACAAAAGCGACTTGACTCAGGTTGATAGTTTGTAGGGTGTCTATGTCTTTGTCTATTAATTCTACAATGTTCCTTTCCATAGCCTTACAGATGAAGCTAGCCAGGCTTATAGGTCAGCAGTTGCCCAATTCAATTAATGCCCCACCTTTGTGAAGGGAAATGACAGTTGCAGTCCTCCATCCGTTTGGTACAAATCATGTTTAGAGGTTAAAATTAAAAAAACTTGTGTACTGGGATTGATGTGTTGTGTTTCAGGCTACCCTGCTATATTGCTTGGCCATATAGAAACAGTGTTCTTTGTTCTGGATAGTGCCTTGAGGGCTATGTCTTCATGCTTAGAGTACATGATATCATTTAATATTAGTTTAGTGCAATTTTGAAAACATTTTTTGAAGTTTCTGACATAGTTAAAAAGGGCTTTGTGATTGCCTTTTGTTTGGATCGTTGATTTAATCAGGGTCCACTGTTCTAAGTTAAGTTATCTTAGTAAGAATATTTTTGGTATTTGCAAAATTAGATTTATTTTTATGTGCAATTGTGTTTTTTTCTTGTAAAACTTTATATTTGGGTTCCTTCATCAGAGTTTATCCTTTAACTTGTCACATATTTATTTTGGTGGGGGACAGATGCTTCTATGTAGTTATTTACATGGTCCTACAATTTGGCAGTGGGGGATTCTGCATTTGTAAAGAGGTCCTCAGGGTGTAAAAGAAAGCTGAATTTTGCCAGGTCACAACTCAGATTTAATAGATTTGCTTTGGCATAATCTCTGAACAACAAGTTATTGGAGAATGCTTCCAGATGCAGTCTTATCTGTTTTATGGTGAATATGACTGATTTATGGTATGATTTGAATAGGGAGGGTATTACAATTGGAAGGGAACAGTGATGTCCTATATTTTTAAGAGCCACATCCAGGTGTTTTATAGACTAATTGGTTGAGTGAGCTTGTTTATTTATTTTATTTTACATTTGTTAACCGGGCTAGTCCAACTGGATACATGTCCATTTTCAGTGGAGGCCCGAGGAGAAAAGCTCCGCTAACTACTACTTAACAAGTTAAAAAAATATACAGAATTATGCAATAAAAAGAAAACATTTGCTTTAAATTTCTTCCAGAATGTATAGACACAAGAGTATAATATGAGACTTAGCAGGTGAATAAGATTAGATATTTTACTTAGTTACAGTATTACTACATTATACGTGAGAAGCAAAATTAGATTTATGTCTTTTAATAGAGAGAGAGAGATAGGAATAATTAAAAAGTGGAAGGTGTGGTATACTAGAGTTAGGAGGAGATGTATTCATGAAGTCCAGAAATCTCCAGACAGAGAGGTATACATTTCCCAGTTAATGGAGGGATACTTGAAGTCTCCTAGGAAAACAGTCTTTGGCTGAATGCTTAGGATTTCCATATAAGATAAGTAGAAGCCATAGTGCAGGGTGGTGGTGGTGGAAGTTTTATATTTGCCTACAGTATGATACGAAATTTAGAGGTAAGTTGAACATGGAAGAGTTCCAGATAGTAAAGTGTGGTAGAAATTAAAAAGTCACACTAATGGAGTGCTGTCAAAATTCTTGAACTAGGTCTCCATAGTGATGCATATATATATCTATCTATCTATATATATATATATATATATATATATATATATATATATATGTGTGTGTGTGTGTGTGTGTGTGTGTGTGTGTGTGTGTGTGTGTGTATCAACACATTCTAGAGTAAGGAGTGCTAGTAGGGACTGTAGTTTTCTGTTTAGGCTTCTAGCATTTAGCAGTAATAATTTTGTTTTGCTATGTTACAAGCTTTTTTAGACTGACTTTGCTTAAAATAGACACTATGGGGGTGGATAAGATTTTTGCCAGTCTATAAAGTCTTACGGGGACAGATAAAGGCCATTTCTGGCAAAGGAATATATATATATATATATATATATATATATATATATATATATATATATATATATATATATATACACCATATACATAAATACCAGAAGTCTGACAAACAAACTTCCTGATTTCCAAGCCTTCATAACACACTACTCCCCAGATATATTAACTATCACTGAAACCTGGCTAAAACCCACCATACAAAACGAAGAAATTCTACCACCAGGATATAACATTATAAGGCAGGACAGGCCAAACAAAAAGGGAGGAGGAGTAGCCATGCTCTTTAAAAGCGCACTCAAAGTAAAACCCTTTGATATCCCACCCCCAGTATTTCAAAACACAGAGACCATGATCTCAACCCTAGCCATAAACAATACAAAAAAAATCAACATAATCTGTACTTACATCCCCCCAGGCAACAACTCTACCACCATAAAATAATTCTTACTATGGATCTCAGACAAACTTCCCAATGAAACCATTCTCTTAGGTGACTTAAACACAAACAGGTTAGCCTGCAACTCCAACAACCCCACCAACCATATTAATCTCTTTGGCTTTACCCAGCTCATTCAAGAACCTACTAGAGTAGACAAAAGATCACACAAACAATCGATCTTAGACTGGACACTAGTAAACTACCCAAAACATTACTATCACACTGGATGTCTGCCAGACACCCTGAGTGACCACCTCCCTACATTCCTCCTGTGAAAACGCTCCAACCTAACCAACCCAATTATCTTTAGACAAGTCCGAGATAAAAGAAAACTAAATACACAGGAACTAAACCACACCCTAAAACACTGTAATTGGAATCCACTACTAACACTGCACTTAGACCAAGCTGCAGACTACTTCAACAACACACTCACTAGCATCCTCAACTCAGCTGCACCCATTAGAAAGATTAAAGTCAAATCAAACTATGCTCCAATGCTAAGCAGGGACACAAGAGCCCTACTAAAAGCCAGAGACAGAGCATGGAGATCCTGGAAAAAAGACAACACCAACCTAGCCAAACAAAATTACCAAAAACTAAGAAACCAAGCAAAAAGACAAACCATACTCGATAAACAAAACTATTTCCTCACCAGCCAAACCAAGCACACAAGAGACCAACAAAAATTCTGGAATTCCATCAACTCCCTACTTAACCCTGGAAAAACATCCACCCCAACTCCCACCACCACCAATAATAACACCACAGACATTGCATCCCAATTTAACCAACACTTCATTCAAACAATTCTGTCACTGTCCTCTCAGATCCCCAAAACCTACCACCCAACCCCACCTAGCAAGCCCCTTAACAATATCCCCTCTCTCACACTCTCTCCTGTCCCCACCAGTACTATTAAAAACTCCTACAAAAACTCAAACCCACCACCTTGCTGCAGACAACCTACCTACTGACTTCCTAAAAATGACAGCTGACTCCCTCTCATACCCAATATCCATCCTTATAAACCATTCCATACAGGAAGCCTACATCCCTAAACTATGGAAAATATCTAACATCATCCCTCTCCACAAAGGAGGAAACTGTTATGAGTTCTCCAACTACCGACCTATAGCCATCCTATCTCCATTATCTAAAATACTTGAAAGATGTATACACTCCCAAATTGTACAATTCCTAAACTCTAACAACCTGCTGTCACCCACTCAACACAGCTTCCGACAACACCATAGCACTACTACCGCTCTACTGACCTTTACAAACATAATAAACCATCACAGAAATAACAACAATTATGTATCAGAAATATTTCTTGACTTATCCAAGGCATTTGACATGGTGTCACACACCATGCTACTGGACTCCATGTCCTCCCTATGCTTTTCCCATTCCACTATTGCATGGTTTAAATGCTACCTATCAGATAGACAGCAGTCTGTTCAGTGGCAGAATACACTATACCACTACTACCTACAACCATAAGTGTCCCACAGGGTTCAATGTTAGGACCACTACTTTTTTCCATTTTCACTAACAGCCTCCAAACCTCCACCCAAAATGCCTCACTCATACAATACGCAGATGACTCCACTCTTATCTGCTCGGCACCATCACTCACAACCCTTCAAAAACTTAATCAAGACTCCTTCACCTTGGTAGAAAACTGGATTACCCAGATACAACTAATCCTTAATCCCACCAAAACCAAACTACTCATTTTCACACCTAACAAATCTAAATCTATCAACCAACCTTTTACAATCACTGCCAAAAATGGTACCAACATCTTACCCACAAACCATACCAAACTCCTTGGCGTGGAAATAGACAACAAACTACTGTTTGATGTACATATAGCACAAACCATAAAAACAGTCCACAAAAAATTGGGAACACTATATAGACACAAAAAAATCCTAACTGACCAAGCACACATAACACTTGCCCAAACACACCTTCTATCTACTCTAATATATGCCACTCCAATCCTTACACACATAAGAAAACAGGACCTTGAACAACTTCAGTCATGCTACAATAAAATCACCAGATTCGCTTCTAAATCCAACTACAAATCACACCACTGTCATACACTACGTAAACTGCAATGGCTAGAACTACCCCAACTAATCAACTATCATCAACTAACAACTGCCTACAATATTTTGAACTATCCACTCAAAACCCCATCTCTTAAGTCAGTTAGTAACCAAGCACACATCAAATTGTCTCCTACGCTCTTCAGAAAAAAACACTACTAACTATCACAAAAGCCAACAACTACGCAGGACAAGCACTATTCTCTCATAGAATAGCAAGAAACTGGAATACCCTTCCCCCAACCCTACCTCAGCTACATCACTCAATATCTTTAAAAACTCTCTAAAAGCCCACCTCATGAATAAATGGATATGCCCATGCATCACATAACATTCAAACATATCTCTTTTGACCACAATTTCTACTCTCACTGTCTGATATATGTATAGTATATTGTTTTGACAATGTACAACAATTTATTTCAATCTCCTGAACTTTATTGTGAACTGTACATAATCTATACCTGAACATTTGATGTGCTGAACTTATCATAAATTGTACATAATCTATGTCTGATCATCTGAGGATTGAACTTATTGAAATGTTCTGAACATATCAGAAATTGTACAGAATCTATGTCTGAACATTTGATTTGTGAACACATTGTAAACTAGAACTAAAATGTTATGGAGCTTTTCTCCCCGGGCCTCCGCTGTAAATGGACCTGTGTCCAGTCGGACTATCGGACTATCCCGGTAAACAAATGTAAAATAAAAATAAAAAAAAAAAAATATATATATATATATATATATATATATATATCTATATATAGATATATATATATATATATATATATTGTATATATATATATATGTGTGTGTGTGTGTGTGTGTGTGTGTGTGCATAGTACCCATTTGAATGAGACCTGAAGCAAAGACAATTGTTAAAGTCAATCATTCTTTGAGATTCTAAATGCCTGCATCTATACAAGGGACTGTCAACCACTTCTGCACAATGCCAGGCATTGCATAAGTGTAACCAATTTATACAGGCATAGAAAATCAACAAACAAAGCAAAATATCCCTCTGACCAAACACAACAACACATTCTTATGTTTCTTTGGTGAATCTTAAGCATAGAATAGACCAAGTTAGCCTCTCCTCCATAATAGCCTCACTCTACTTTTTCTGGGATAAGGTATGCACTGATATGTTGCTTTTTTTTTCTGCTTGACCTAACATTTATCATGATTTGGCTCATTAACCAGGTACATGATGTGGTTAATAATCGGGTACTAGCATAAAAAATAATACAGCGGAGACAGGATGGAATTTAAATGACTGTAGCTGTATGTTTATTAAACCTATCAGTCAAATAATTTAGGTATCAGTTGTATTCAGTATACTAGCCGGGCAAGTCATACTTCATACTAAATGTGCACCAGACAGGATGCTAAGGAGACTTTCCATTTTCCCCTTAACAAAGGTTAGCTGCATTTTAAGATCCAATCCTATCTTACCCTTTCAAAAACTGGTCAGCTCTGACAGAGACACGTTATGAGACACGTTATAATCTGCTGGGAGAGATTGACTGAAAAATACCATTCCTCCCTCAGAGTATCTCACCTTCATCCCAGTGATGACAAAGATGCTCCACACTCTCTCCTTCTCCCTCACATGTCCTCCTTTGGAATTCTTGTTCTCTACCATGTGACTGCAATGACCCATTGCTGCTTTAACTAGCCACTGCTGTATATGGCAACAACCTGAAAATCCTGTGAGAAAAAATAGACAATTCCTTCTCTACCCCTAATGTGATAATTGTTGTGGGACAACATATCTCTCCTCTATGTACAGGTAAGCCTCCCTGTCTTTATTATTATTAAAGTTTTTCATGATTATAATAAGGACCCAAAATAACAGTGTGTTACATCAGTGCAGTACACAGTGACATGGTCTGCACATTTATTTATTTACATTTGTTGACTGGGAATGTCCGACTGGACACAGGTCAATTTTCCACGGAGGCCCGGGGACAAAAGCTCCACAAATTAAAATATTACAAACATAGTTACAAATGAAGAATCCTAGCAATTAAAATATTACAAACATAGTTACAGATGAAGAAAATAGTACATTCAGTAGATAACTAGCATCTGTTCTATCCACAATTCATAGCAGATGTTAACAATTATTACAATAAGGAGTTACTGCCATATAATACGTAGACAGGCATGGAAGTATCAGAGCTTGCTGTAATCAAAGGTAGTTTGTGGGGTGGGAGAGAGGTAGAGGGTAGATGGAGTGGGAGACGTTAGAGGGGAGAGTTACAAGGGTATAGCCAGCATGTTTTAGGTGCGCTTTAAGGAAAGCTTTGAAGTGGGTGCATGATGGTAGAAAGGTTATTGTGGGGGGGGGGTGTTCCATAATTTGGCTATAGCGCTGGAGAATAGTGTTTCTCCAGCAGTGTTATTGGCTCTAGTAACCTGTAATTGATTTTTGTTGCTGGATCGTAGTGGTCTGGTGGTGAGATAGGGTTGGAGTAGATACTGGAGGGATGGGACCTTTAGAGGATAGTTAACCAGTTTGTGTGTGAGTGTGAGTTGATACCATTGAAGGAGGTGAGGGAGTTCTAGCCAGCCTAGTTCAGTAAGTGAGAGGCAGTGGTGACTTTGGTAGGATGCCCCAGTGTCGAATTTGCCGATTTTCTTGTAGCAA
This sequence comes from Protopterus annectens, assembly GCF_019279795.1. Lineage (NCBI taxonomy): Eukaryota > Metazoa > Chordata > Ceratodontiformes > Protopteridae > Protopterus > Protopterus annectens. The sequence continues at coordinate 464,209,659 of NC_056746.1, forward strand.
GTCTCGAGTTTATTTAGATCGCATTGCCTTAGGTTGGTATATACTGGAGAGGCATAAAGTAGGGTGGAGATAAGGTGCGAATTTGCAACTGAAATCCTAATTGGCGAGGAGTTGCCTATTTCTGTATAAGGCTCCTAGTTTTTGGTGGACTTTGTTTATGGTCATGGATATGTGAATGTCAAATTTGAGATTGTTGTCTATTTCAACTCCTAGCAATTTGGTGTGATCTGTTGGGTGGATAGTGGTGTTGTCTTTTGCTGTGATGTTAAAGTGAGAGTTGTTTTGAATATGTTTGGTGGGTTCGAAGATGAGTTTAGTTTTGTCTGGGTTGAGTATTAACTGGGCATCGGATAGCCAAGTTTCAACAGAGGAAAAGGCATCCTGTGTGACCTTTTGCAGTTCGGGTAGGGACTGGGCTGAGCAGATGATGGTTGAGTCATCTGCATATTGTATGAGTGTGCCATGTTTGGTGGCTGAGCCTAGATTATTGGTGAAAATAGAGAAGAGTAGGAGTCCAAGGATGGATCCTTGGGGAACACCAATAGAGACAGGTAGTTGGGGAGATATGTAATTTTGCCATACAACAGATTGCTGGCGGTCAGACAGGTAACTTTAAAACCAGTTGGTGACTAATTGAGAAAAGGATAGGTTATTGAGTACAGAGAGGAGTTGTTTGTGTGGGACCATGTCAAATGCTTTAGATAGGTCTAGGAAAGTAGCAGAGGAGAGATGGCCATTGTTTTTATGGTGAAGGATAGTGTTAGTAAAAGAGAGTAAGACAGTGGCAGTGCTATGGTTTGGTCGGAAACCATGTTGAGTATTAGAAAGGAGGTTGTTAGCAAGGAGCTAGTCTGAGATTTGAGAGTCAATGCATCTCTCTAGTATTTTGGAGAGTGGAGATAGAATAGCTATGGGATGGTAGTTGGTTAGTTCTGTGGAGGGGCCGCCTTTGTGAAGGGGAATGATGTGTGATATTTTCCATAGTGTAGGGAAGTAGCATTCTGACAGAGATCGGTTAATCAAGATGGATACTGGGAAGGCTAGGGTGTCAGCTGCAATTTGCAGGAATTCACTTGGGAGGTTGTCTACTGCTAATTTTGTGGGTTTAAGTTTAGTTAAGAGTTTTCTTATGTTGGAGGTAGGAATGGGAGAAAATGAGAAGAGTGTGGGGAGATTACTGGGTGAAGGTGTGGAGTGCAGGGTAGGGGGGTTGTGTTGTCTAGCTAGTGATAGTACGGTTTGTGTGAAGTGTGTGTTGAATGAGGTAGCAATATTTTCTGAGGAGTGAGGAATGTTAGGTGTAGGGGTATTGATTTTACCTGGGTGGAGGATGGAGTTTATGGAGGTCCAGAATTGTTTGGGGTTGTGTTGGGAGGAGTTGAGGGCACACTGGTAGTATTGGATTTTGTCCTCCTTTATTAGCTTTTTGACTCTATTGCATAGTTCTAGTAATTTCTGTCTAGCTGAGCGGGTTTTGGTTTTGTGCCAGTGTTCCCAGGCTTTATCTCATTTTTTCATTCTGACCTAGTGGTTTTCTGTAACCATGGGGAGGTTGGGCTTTGGTTCTGGTAAGTCTTATGGGGGTATGATTATTTAGGATGCTTCGGAAGGTAATATTGAAAAATTGGACTGCGTCATCTAGGCTGAGGTAATTTACAGGGTGCCAGTTACATTCTTTGAGGGATGAGATGAATGTGATTGGGTTAAAGTGTAGTTTTTTATGTATTTGACAGTAGATGACAGGTTTAACTTGGTATAGGTGTTTTTTGAGTAGGAATGTTGGGGAATGATCACTGAGGCTATCTGATAGGCAGCCTGCTATATAGGACTGGGGAATCTTGCTGACTAGTATCCAATGCAGGGTAGTGTGCTTGTTGGAGTTTTTATTTATTCTGGTTGGTGACTGGACTAGTTGGGTGAAGCCATGAAGGTTTAGATGCTGGGTTGGATGGTTGCTGCAACAGGATAGCCAATCAATATTGTAGTCACCTAAAATGATGGTCTCTTAAGGGAGATGGTGGGTAGTCCAGCTGAGGAGGTTTTCTAGTGGAGGGATATTTTAGCCAGGTGGGAAGTAGCATCCTATTATGTTGATGGTTTTATTTTGGTTTATTTTCAGGTTGGTATATATTATTTCTTCATTGGCAATTTGGGAGCTGATGAGTTTAGAATCTGGATGTTTAGATGCTGTTTAAATATTATAGCTATACCATTTCCTTTCTTGTTTAGTCAGTCTAGTCTTAGTATATTGTAACCATTAGGGAGGATTTGCTCACTGGTAATGTGAGGTTTTAGCCAGGTTTCTGTCAGGATGATCTTATTAAGCAAGGTTGCAATGATATTATGTAAAGAATCATAGCTATACTGGCTATACCCATGGCTTCCCATTCTGTGACCACATATATTGTTAGACATGGTGAATGGACAACAGCATTAATACTGTAATGTACCTCATGTGCAGTACACAGCTGCAACTGGCCAATGACAGTATACAGTGAATATGCACTGCACAACACTCACCCAGAGCATCTCCGTGGGTGGAAACATTACAACACACAATAGTAAGACATAATGCAGCACGCAGACACCAGAACACAACAACAAATGCTGCTGAGTTGTGCAAAATTGTATCCCTAAGCAAGCAAACTCTTTTGTCAAGTCCTTATGTGGTGCAATACGAGGCAGTTCAGGCTCCCTAGTTTTTTTGACTTTTCAGCACTTGAAATGCTAAGTGCTGAAAGGCCAAAAAGAAAAGACAAAATGCATGTTAAACTGTAAAACCTGTTTTCCTTCATTTAGCTAACCACATACTACTTATTATTCTTAAAATTATTTAATGTTTTATATCTGTGTAGCAGCATTACTGTACATAACTGTAATGACTGAAGTACTGCATTATTTTTAAGCTGTATGGTTACCCTTTGAAGACATTATTATGAGTCTATTTTAAAACATCATATTGGATGTACTAACACCACCACTGGGTTATAATAGTACACTGTTAGTTTCTAGTCTAGTTATTTCCCCCTAGGAATGTAAATAATATATCCACCTGTCTGTTCTACATGTTAACTCATTCCTTTCTTCCTTACTGTCTCACCCTTTATTAGGTAGAGTATTTTCACTGAACCTTTCTCCTCCACACCATTGTAGAGGAATCCTAGCAAATCTAAACCAAAGAAAAGCTCACCCACCCACTCTGAAACTGAACCCAGCATCCAGGAACCAGTCTATAGGACATTTAATTATGCTGTACTGAATCATTTTACTTATCTATGTATTATCCCTCAGGCTGGGCTTACTCAGCTCCCTAGTATATCCTCCCTCACCCCCTACCACTCTCTACTCTGTTCTTTCATCCCATCTTCCAACTATCATTAATAACCACCTCTAAACCCCCATACCCCCAAGATTAATCTTTCTTTTCTGTCTGTCTACTCTTCTCTGTGACTGCTGATTCCCCTCCAAAACCACTCTGTAGTTGACCTAATAACATTTATACCTATACCAACTCTACTATCCTTCCCCTGCTTGCCTTGACTGTTCTCTGCCCCTCAGATATAATTTCCAGGCTTTACATCAGCTGCATACTCTGATCTATCTGCTAGCATCCTACATTATCTGTCTAATTTATCAGGAAATCAAAAGCTTACATGGCTGATTGTTTTTTGTTAAAATATTATCTCCAGGGCCATGGCCATCCAGCTCCATTTGCCCTCCAATTTGCTTCAGGCTCACTCCGCTCTCTTACCCTTCCCCATTCCCACCCACCCCCACATCAATTTGATTTATACTTATATACTACACCCCTCGATTACCACTCAGCACCTCCCACACACATAATTATTCTATCATACTTCACTACAACTTCAACCAAGCTACTCCAACCACACCTCAGCCTCACTGTAACAAGCCTTATCACATAGACTCACTGAAATACTCCACTTACTCCACCGACTCATCCTTATAAAGGAAGGAATGTTCCATGCTGTACATACTCACATACTAAAAACCCTATTCTATACAGTCACAACTATCATACTGCTTCACCTCTCACCCCCACCACTTACCACACTCAACTTCAATAAACATCTCCTCTCCATGGCAAACTGCAACTATTAGCTATCATGTGATACCACTAAACATTCACATAGCTCCATGCTTCCTTAGACTCTTCCACACTATTACTTACATAAACTACAGTCACTTAAATGCAAATCCCATACCTTTCTAAACCCTTGTAAGATATCTATAAGAGTAATAAACTCTACTTACCTATACTAAAAAAAACTTACATGCAGTGGTGACATACACTCTAACCCTGGTCCCAACACACTAACCTGTCCAAACCCTGATCAGCTTAGTCCTCTTCTCCAATGACATAATGCCACTCTCCTTTTTCCTTAAGCTGAGTGTAAAAGGTAACATAAATAAAGTTCACAACCTTCATGCCCTATTAGCTCTATATAAACCAGAAATTGTACTACTTACAGAAAAATGGTTAAAACCAGAAATCAATAATAATTAAATACCATAACCAGGTTGCAATATCATATGCAAAGGCAAAAGGGGTGGAGGGTAGCATTGTTTTTCCAAACCCATCTCATCCTAGAACAACCTGATGTTAATATTCCAGACATTGATAATGCAGAACTCATCTTTACAAGGTTCAAACTGAACCCCGATAAACACATAAATATTATAGTTGGATATTTCCCTCCAGGTTACAGCAGTACTTTTATGGAAAACCTACTAGAATGGATCTCAGACTCCCTTCCTCAAGAAAATATTTTGTTAGAAGACTTTAATATAGACTGGCTTAACTGCTCTGGCCACAATCATCCACCCACATTAACCTCCATGGGTTTACCCAACTTATCTCACCCCCCACTAGAACTGATAAAACACCCAAACAAGAGTCCATACTGGACTGGATTCTTAATATGATCCCTCACTCGCATCCCAAGCAGGCTGTCTGCCTGACAGCCTTAGTCACCATCAGTCAACCTTCCTTGTTCGTACTAGAACTCAACAATTTAACCAGATAACCTTTAGAGTAGTCAGAAACAAAAAGAACATTAAACCAGATGACTTTATCTTTGCCCTAAAATGTTGCAATTGGAAGCCACTGACACAACTGTCTCTCGATGAGGCAGTACACTACTTTAACTTGACTTTCTTATAAATATTAAACCATCATGCACTCACCAGAACTATTAGAATAAAAGCAAAGTATGCCCCCTGGCTAACTAAGGTAACTACATCTACTCTCAAAGACAGGGATAGAGCATGGATACAATTTCACAAAAATAAAACCCAATCAGCAAAACAAAACTACTTAGAACTCCATAATAAAGCCAAGAAACTCATTAAACTAGACAAAATTAACTTCTACCAAAACTCCAGGAAAAACATGTTCACAACCCACAAAAATTCTGGGCCGCAATAAATTCTGTACTTCAACCAGGTAAATCCACTACCCCTACACCAGCAACAGTAAACAACCTTGATAACATCATCACTCAGTTCAATAAATATTTTACCAAAACAGTTCAGGCCCTTGCAGATACCCAAAGTAATAGTAGCTGCCCTACCCTAGCATCCTCACAAAATAGCAAACACACACAAGATAATATCTCCCACTTTAGCTTGCACCCAGTGTCAATCAAATCCATTTTAAAACTCATCCACAAACTTAAACCAACCACCCTGGCCACTTATAATTTACCAGCTGAATTCCTTCAGCTAACTGCAGAGGCTATAGCCTATCCTGTTGCTATTCTCATTAATAGATCTGTATCACAGTGCAAAGTACCTACTGTATGGAAGATCTCCTATATAATACCACTACAGAAGGGTGGTAACTCCTTTGAACTCAATAACTTTCGATCAATTGATATTCTATCACCCTTATCAAAAATACTAGAAAGAACTGTTCACACTCAGCTAATGGACTACCATCTAAAAAACAATCTGCTATCTAAATATCAGCATGGCTTTAGACCCTTCTACAGCACTACCACAGCTCTAATGTTCTTTTCCAATACAATTAACCACCACAGAAACAAGGGACAACTAGTATCTGACATATTTTTAGGTCTATCTAAAGCTTTTGATATGGTCAACAATAATAGACTTCTTTAATACACTATCCACCATAAACATCAGCACCCCTCCCTATCTCATGGTTTAAAGCTACCTATCAGGATGCCAGCTAAAATGGCAGAGCCAACTATCCTCTGTTTTACCAGTATCCTTAGGAGTCCCTCAGGGCTCCATCCTTGGTCCATTACTCTTCTCTCTATTTACAAATCAGCTCTCATCCTCCACACCCAATGCATCAGTAATATGATATGCAGATGGCAAATCAACCCGGCAAGTCAGGACCCGAAATCCAACAGCAGTGATAATCCACTAAGTTGTATTTGGTTTTAACAAAGATCGTTGCTTTTTCAGAAATATTTGGCTACCGCTATTTAATACAACTTAGTGGATTATCACTGCTGTTGGATTTTGGGTCCTGACTTGCCGGGTTGGTTTGCTTTTTGGTTTTTCAGTTGTACTCTTTGATTTGTACAATATGCAGATGACACCACCCTCATATGTGCCGTCCACACATTAGATGACCTTCACTCCCTAACCCAAAACTGCTTTTCATTAGCCGAAAACTGGTTCACTAACTTCCAGCTTATTCTCAACCCAAATATAACAAAAATACTTCTTTTCAGCCCTTGTAGATCCCTCCAACTGACAACTTTAGGATCATGTCCAATAACAAAACCATGATCACCCCAACCACCCACACTAAACTGCTAGGTGTAGAAATAGACAACAACTTAAGATTTGACATTCATATAGCCCAGACTATCAAGAAAATTCACAAAAAACTAGGACTCCTCTAGTGGAACAAGCAATTTTTCACTAAACATAATAAAGCCACAATAGCCAGGGCACATCTGTTACTACCCTATTATATGCATCCCCAGTACTAACTAACCTTCGCAAAGCTAATCTAAACAAATTAGAATCTTATTATAACAAGATTGCTAGATTTGCTAGAGAGACCTCATATAGGACCCATCACTGTGTATCTCTCAAACAACTGAACTGGCTTGAGCTGTCTCAGCTACTGAAACTCAACCAGTTGTCACTGGCACACAAATTATACTACTACCCTGCTAAAACTCCAGTGTTCCAAAATCTAATTCTACCTTATTCTGCAACAAGAACCTTAAGATCTAGTACCCAAAACCTCCTAGATGTCATCAAACATGATAATGATGCTGGGAAATCTCATTTCAGCTATTCTATTTCTAAAGCCTGGAATACCCTACCTAGCCACCTGACTTCCATTAGCTCCACCACATAATTTAAAAAGCTTCTCAAAACACACTATATGAACAACTGGTTGTGGTCTTGTGACTCCCCACGATAAAGACTTACTTAATCTATTCTTCATCTTAATCCAATAGGCCTTTACAAAATCCTTCTCTATCTACAGAACTAACCCATCTGTATTCTTGTATTGATCCAGAAATCTCTACTTTATTTTGCCCCTCTATGCATTATGTTCTCTAAATAATTCTGTTTCTATTTTTCATTTCATAGTGCTCAGTACTCAGTTATGCTGCTTCACTCCTTTTTACTTACTAACAATTTGACTAGCTAAAACATCTTACACTGTCGCATATTATGTATTCAGTCTTAAAGGGACAATCCCAGAGTTTAAAATTCGGGCCCACTCTATAACAGATCAAAGTCATGCCCATTTTGCCATGTCATTGACATTCCCACCCACGGTGTGCTTTTTCTATTACAGATCCTGTAAATAATAAATTCCAGTCCTATTCTTGCTCCCACTGTCAACTACCCTTCATTTTAGTGTTCTATCACAGAATGTCCAGATTTTGCCTCATAGTTTTGGTCCATTTCTCATAAATTGCCATTAGAAAATAAAGACAGACATTTCA